>NW_015169906.1:0-23559 GCF_001447785.1 Gekko japonicus | reverse complement strand
CTCATTAGGATTGGCTACATTAGGGGTGTGTGGCCTAACATGCAAAGGAGTTCCTGCTACAAAAAAAGGCCCTGGGTTTTGACAACAAACAAGGTAAACAGAATAACAAGCAAAAGGCTGGATAACCACACTTCTGGTAACGTGTGGGTGTGGCCTAAGGTGCTAATGAGCTGTGCTGTCAGGGGTGTGGCCCAATATGCTAATGAGTTCCTGCTGTTGGGTGTGGCCTATTATGCTAATGAGTTCCTGCTGGGCTTTTTCTACAAAAAAAGCCCTGCTCCTTGGTCTATTTTGATTGCTTCCTCCTGTTGTGGCATCCTGGGGCAGCCATTTTGTGATTGCATACACCACTCTGCGTCAAAATTTCAAAGATGCCTTGAGGGGGATCTCTGTTCTGTATTATGCTGATGGAAAGCCATCCCTCAAAGTAGCATCCAAATTTCCAGATAAAATAGACACTAATTACCCAAATGGAGTCCATATTCCTCCTCCTAGAGCATGTTTTAATCCTTCTAGAGCATGTGTTAATCACCAAAGAGTGATTAACACATGGAATTCACTGCCACAGGAAGTGGTGGCGGCTACAAGCATGGACGGCTTCAAAAGGGAATTAGATAAGCATATGGAGCAGAGGTCCATCAGTGGCTATTAGCCACAAGGTATAGATAGGGACTCTGGGGCAAGTGATGCGCTGTCATCTTGGTGCTTGGGGGGTTCAACAGTGGGAGGGCTTCTAATGTCCTGGCCCCACTGGTGGACCTCCTGATGGCACTGGTATTTCTGGCCACTGTGTGACACAGAGTGTTGGACTGGATGGGCCTTTGGCCTGATCCAACATTGGCGTCTCTTATGTTCTTATGTTTCTTTCCTTGTAATTTGAGGGAAGTGTGACATCAGACAGTCAACGTTTTGCAAACAAACGTTTGCCAGCTGCGCAGGGGGGCGCAAAGGGAGTCTGGGACTCTGGGGATGCGATTAGCTCCCCTATAATTTCCAAAACGATCAGTTTGGTGCTTTCTGCTCACAAATGCCCCATGGGTGTGCTTTGGGGAAACTCTATGGTTTCCCCACGGATGGTCATGGCCTCGCCCCCAGCATGCCCGGATTCATAACATCACTTCCTGGTGATGTGCGTGCGGAGCGCGCACGCTCCAGCTGCGGACCGGGAGTCCCCCTGTCTGCAGGTTTTTCGACTTGGCAACCCTATTTTGTGGTTGGTTTTGCATCCTGGGGCAGCCATTTTGTGATTGCATACACCACTCTGCGTCACAATTTCAAAGATGCCTTGAGGGGGATCTCTATATTATGCTGATGAAAAGCCCTCCCTCAAAGTAGCATCCAAACTTCCAGATAAAATAGACACTAATTACCCAAATGGAGTCCATATTCCTCCTTCAAGAACATGTTTCTTTCCTTATAATCTGAGGGAAGTGTGACATCAGACAGTCAACTTTTTGCAAACAAACTTTTGCCAGCTGTGCAGGTGGGCGCAAAGGGAGTCTGGGACTCTGGGGATGTGATTAGCTCCCCTATAATTTCCAAACAATCAGTTTGGTGCTTTCTGCTCCCAAATGCCCCATGGGTGTGCTTTGAAATCCATAACAAAGCTGGCAGAAGCCGGTGTCAAAGTTGCTGATTTTTTTTACGTCATTTGGAAACATTTAAAAAGGCATGTTATGAAAATGAATTTGGGAGACGGGGCCTGAAATGTCGATTCAGCCGGAGGCTCTGTTCACATAGTGCCCAGTAGTGTGTCTCCTTCCGCATAGAAAGAAGACAAAGTAGAGCTTGTAGACAGGTTTGCCACAGTAGAGACCTTGCAAAAACCCAAACACCCCCTCTCCCAATTTTGTACCTTTCTGCTTCCTGGCCTGAAGATGTAGCAACATTGCTGAAATTAAGTAGATATATCTGAATCTGGTCAGAGCCTGCTTGGGATCATTAAGCAGGAAGGGCCTCAGGACCGAGGAAGGAAAGTAGGTAGTAAGTGGTGCTGTGGCAGCCAGTTATGAAGTCGATTGGAGGAGGGCAGGTACTCCTGCCCAGGATGACCGTGTTGCTGGTGCTGCTCTTACTCCTGTTTTTGCCTCAGGTGACTTGTGAGAACAATAGTGTGGAGGATTTATTAATGTACCCAAATAGTTATCATGCGACAGGAGATTATCTCCTTGCAGCGGTCATCCCTACAACCACTGAGCGCCATTTTATTCATCTCTTCCAAAAAAATCCACTCAGTGACGTGTTCCCGTAAGTACAGGTTGCCATTCGATCAAACTGAACTCAGCCAGAGTTCTAAGTCTAAGTTGTCAGAAATGTTCAGGAACCTTTTTGATTCTAATTTGTCCAGAGCAATCAGATGACTGGAATGGGGACAGCTCATCGATTTGGGGCACATCTCAGCCATTTGGAGAGAGGCGAGTCGCCTCATTTTGTAAAAAAAAAGAGGTGCAGGAGCTCATTAGCATAACTTATTTCCATATGCCACACCCCCTGACATCACCGGAAGTGTGTCAGAAGGCAACACCCACCACTCAGGCTCCACTGGACTGTTTTGGATTGCTAGCTATTGGGGGGGAGGGAACGTGCAGATCTGTCCTCACAGAGGAGGGAGAGCTTGTACCTGAATAAAACTTGGTCTTAAAGGTGCCACTGGACTGTTTTGGACCAGGGAGCTGGGGGGGGGGGGCGGCTCTGTAGCTTACCTGGCTGCTTCTTGCTCTGACTGAGGGCTGCTGGGAGCAGGGGGTGGGGCTTGTTGCATGTGCCCGCCCCCTGGGCTCTTTACTGCCAGAGCTCCGCTCCTGTGCGCTCCTGCAGGAAATGACCCCTGAAGGCGACTATGGACCAGTGTGATCAACACATTTTATAATAGTAACCTACAACATGTATGACTGCCGTCCAATGCGACCCCAAGACAAATTTAAGCACAACATCTAATTTTATGATGAGGAATAAGCATTTGCAAAGAAAATATCCAATCTCAAATCAAACAGAAGGTGCCACTGAGCCTTTAGAACTGAAATTCCAAACAGCCAGATGCTAATTTTACTCAAAAAGTCTTTCCCAACTGTTTTTCCGTATTGTATTCCTTCGAAGAATCATCTCACTCTTCTGTATCAAAAGAGAAGGAGTCCAGTAGCACCTTAAATACTAACAAAATTTGTGGCAGGGGATGAGCTTTTATGAGTCACTGTTCACTTCTTCAGATACAGCTAGAATGTGAGTCCATCTGAACTATACTTTGAAAGTGGAGTGATTTCAGATGCCAAATGACATTAGCAGGCAAAGGACAATAGCAGCTGGGATTGGATTAGGCATGATATGTAGAGGGATACTAGGCGTGGAGAAATCAGCACTGGTAATAAGACAGGAAACCTGAGTCTTGATTCTGTCCTGGAGGAGCTTCATTATGAGTTCCAATACAGCTACTGTCTTGAGCTTCATTATCCACTGCAATACAGCAGTCTCAGTATGGTAACTAATAATGATGCATAATGAAGGACAATGCATCCACCTAGACTGAATTGGGACTGAGGTTTCCTGTCTCATTGCCTATGCTGATTTCTCCATACACCTACTACCCCTCTGCATATCACACCTAATCCAATCTCTCCTGCTATTGTTATTCGCCTTCTATGGTCATTTGCCTGCTACTTTGATTCGGCATCTGAAATTACTCCACTCTCCAAGATATGACAGACGGACTCACATTCTAGGTGTATCCGAAGTGAGCAGTGACTTACGAAAGCTCATCCCTCGCCACAAATGTTGTTAGTCTTTAATGTGCTACTAGGCTCTTGCTTTTTTTCTAGTGCTACAGACAGACTAACGTAGCTACCCATCTTAATCTTTCGATTCGGCCATTATCAAAGTTGGTAGAGCGAAGATTCCCTGTGGTAACCACTTTTGATTAATCTTAAAAGGTGCCCAAAGGAAAAAGGTTATTGTGGCACCTGGAAGACTAACAGATCTCTTGCAGCAGCGCCCCACGTTATCTGATGCATTAAGTGTGTCCATAGTTGGCAGATATAATCGGTATGGCAACAACATTGTAAAGATAGCTAGACATTGCAGTGAAACGTAACAGGAGCTGCATATGGCAGTTCTGTGCCCAACTCCAAGAAGGTTTGTTTCTTCTAAAACCGAGTCATGACTCGTTTGAACCTGAGGGTATCCGGGTTTCTTCCCCTAAATGAACTTGCTGCTTGTATATTGATACTGATTTATTAAACTACTGATCTCCTGCCCTTCCTGTGCCCACATTTAACAGGATTCCTATAAATGGGAATCAAAACTTCTTTTGAGATTATATTGGCCTTCTGCACGTGACACTCTGCCTATGTGGTATTTCAGTGATGGCAAACTTTTTAGAGACCGAGTGCCCAAACTGCGATCCAAAACCCACCGATTTATCACAAAGTGCCAACACGGCAATTTAATCGGAATACTGAGGTTTTACTTTAGGGGGAAAACCACCAATCATTAACTTAAGATGATCCAAACAAAGTAAGGAAAGCAATCCCAAATGCTTTCATTTATTTAAAATTATTTGGCAGAGAATTCGACACTTTAATGATGGTCTTGGCCTGGCTGGGGCGATGGCATGTGTGCTCACAGAGAGGGCCATAGGTTCGCCACCACTGTGGTATTTGCTTGGTGAAATGCTCACACACGGGTGTTGGTGCTGTTGATTGGACCAGAGGTATCCAGAGCTGTAGAAATAATTGCAACCTGGTTATTTATGAGGAGTTCATCATATATTCCAAGTTTTCAGTTTGGCTATCTTCCTGGTTCTTGTGATGTACTATGGTTTTCACAGTGTGAGTGGGCTGTGACTGAACTAATGATGGCTGTAAGCCTCTGATGAAGGCTGTGTGCCTAAACGTGTTTGGCATGTTGTATTTTACTGTGTGTGCACATCCGTTTCCTTTTTTTTTTACTAGCTAACAGATGAACAATAGTGATGTTATGTTACAGGCACAAAATTGAATTGATTCATTTAAATATTTGTATTTTGGATCATACATTTTGGGTTGTTTGTGGTGTTCTTAAGCTCTTTGGTTTACCCCACCTTGCAAATAGGGGAAATCAGCAGTTGCCCATACAGCTACATTCTCTGTTGTGGCCTTACAGAATGGCCTGCCTGATGGAGTTCGGAAACCTCACAGTCTCCTGGCTTTCCACAAACTATGCAAAACTGAATTGTTCAGGAAGCTCTTTTTTACGCAGGTCATAGGTCTCTACCAGTGTTCCCTCTAAGCTGAGTTAGTGTGAGCTAGCTCACAGTTTTTTAGCCTCCGGCTCACACATTTTTGTCGTAGCTCAGGAAGGATGGCTGCAGAACAAACTAATTTATGCAGGAGCTGAATTGCTCACTCACAACTTTAATGTCCGTTGCTCACAAAGTAGCATTTTTGCTCACAAGACTCCAGAGCTTAGAGGGAGCATTGGTCTCTACTGGAATGAAATGGTTCAGAAAGACACTTTGATAAAGGGGATAGGGACTGTGGACTATACTATGGTGGTTATACTGTCTTTTGCAGTACGTAGGCCTTGCAGATGTAAATTATGCATTGTTTCTTATGTCATAATTAATGCTTATGCTTTGTTTGAGCTCCGTTTCACATTTCTGCTGGTTTTCAGTTTTCTGCCATTCAAAACCTATTGCAGTGTTCATTGGATGGTATTTTACTTTAAAATACCCTCTTGATGGTATTCGACTTACACTTGTGTAATCTGCCAAAAGAGGACTAGAAATCACACAAATAAAACAAATTTAAAAGAGGTTTTTGCTGTTTGTCTAGAGGACAATGGGGGGAAGGATACACATTCATTTTACTTACATAAACTTTAGCTTCATTTCTGTAGAGAAAAAGGCAGCTCAGGAGTTTCTTCAAGATTTTCACAGAAATGGTGGATTTTGAGTAGGGATTGCAAAAAGAAGAGAGAGAGAGGTCATGTCACACAACAGTGTCTTCTGAACAAACAAAGCTTAAATACCATGCTTTAATTAGTGATATGCCCCCTAGTGATATGCCACTGAATTTACATTACAGATTATTTGACAGGAACTACCAGCATGTTCTGGCTGCTGTGTTTGCCATTAGTGAGATCAATCAGAATCCCAGACTCTTACCTAACATCACGCTGGGCTACAGCATCTATGAAAACTATGAAAGTTCAAGGGTAGCTTTTGAGACCACCGTAGACCTCCTTTCCACCGGGAAACAACTCTGGGCTTTCCCAAACTATCTGTGTGGAAGGCAGAAGGAGCATCTGGCTGTCATTCACAGTGGCAACAACCAGGTCTTCTTCCAGATGGCATCCATCTTGAGCATGTACAAAATTCCTCAGGTATGAGCGAATGGGGGGAGAGGGTGGGGCAAGTCCGAGACCAAACTTGTGTTGTAATTTCTGTCTCTTTGGGGTGATGAAATTGTGTTCATGGCTCTGTTGCAGAACATCTGCTTCGCATGTCCCAGCGTCACAGACATCCCTTTTGGGGAGGCTAGTCAGGCCAGGACCTAGAAAGCCATCAAGCTATTCAGTTACCTCAGATGCCAGTCTTTAGTCCACCAGAAAAGGGAGAGAATCCTTTTGTAGGATTATTTTCCTACACAATAAAAAGGAGAATTCGAAACATTGTGTACTTTTAATGGGTTTTTTAAAACAATTATAACAATTATAAAAACATGGATAATATACAGCAGTCTCTTTGGCATTAATTCAGGTTCTCTGTCCATCAAGTTGATTCTACCTCTATTCGAAGTAGAATTCCTTTTAATATGAAGGAATTGACTGAATGGTAAGTTATTTTTAAGATGAGATGGGTGAAATGATTGATATAATGCAAATAGGTATTTTCAGGGGTCGTTTCGTAGAAAAAGAGCTAGGGGAACTCATTAGCATAACTCATTAGCATATGCCACACCCCCTGACATCACCGGAAGTGTGTCATAAGGCGCAAGGAAGCCCCGCGAAGGCCCTCCCTGGCCCCAGGCAGGCAGGGGTGGGGAGAGGCAGGGAGGAAACAACTTACCCTCCCTCTTCTCCTGCCTCCTCCTGGCTAAATGAGGGCCGGAAGCGGGGCGGCCGGAAGCAGGGGGTGGGGCTTCGTCATGTGCCCCGCCCCCCGTACCTCACCCGGGGGAACTGTGATCCCCCGCGATCCCCCCCGAAATGACCTCTGGGTATTTTTATCTGTAACCAATTTATTCGATCTGGTTCTATAAATTACAGTATCCAAAAAAGTAATAGTGTCTCACTTTCTCCTCATTCCAAAATCTAAATTTTGAAATCTAACATAGTTCTTTTCAAGAATTCAATCAACAAGCTCCATGAGAAAAAAGTGGGTGGATCCAGCCCCTTTGCCCCCAGTGTATAAAGTTTACCTTTATCACTTTTACCTTTATTACACGTACTTTCAAAACACCTACAGATAAAAATTAGATTTCAAGATAGATTCTTTTGCCCCCAGTATAGTGTGCCTATTTATGGCCACTTTGGAAGCAAAAATTTTTTGCAACCCATGTGCTAATCCCAATTTGATTATTTGTTATTGTTAAGTGGTTTATCGATGATGTGTTTGTTATTTTTGGGAATGAGGAAAAATTACAAGATTTTGTTCAGTGGGCTTTCATGCTAATATAAAATTTACCTTTAAAAGTGATAGAGACACTATTACTTTTTTGGATACTGTAATTTATAGAACCAGATCGAATAATTTATAGAGCCACAGCTTCTGGAAAAATGTCAGGTACTGCAATGCCAAGACCATGGCCATACAGCCCAGAAAATCTGTAACAACTAATGAACTCCGGCCATGAAAGCCTTTGACAACATATTCCTTGTTTCCTCGCTGTGACTGAGCAACCCATGGCAGCATGCAGGGCTCTTTTTGTAGCAGGAACTCCTTTGCATATTAGGCGACACACCCCTAATGTAGCCAATCTTCCAAGAGTTTACAGAGCTCTTCTTACAGGGGCTACTGTAAGCTCTTTATGAATTGGCTACATTAGGGGTGTGACGCCTAATATGCAAAGGAGTTCCTGCTACAAAAAGATCGGCTTTTAGCCCAGTCCAAGGAACTTGCTGTGGAAAAGCAGGAGCCCTCTTTTTATTTCCCTTTTGAAATGGCACTGGAGACAGTTTAATAGTAAAACAAAAGAACAAGTTTATTTAACAGGCAGGGATTCAAAAGGTGTAGTTGAATAGGTGTGATTGATGAGTGTTGATAATACAGAATCCACTTCTTTCAGCAGGCAAAATGATGTTATTAAAGGTTATTTTTTTGGTATTCCTAGTTCTTAGTTCTGTGAGGTGTTTTAACTTAGTATCTTAGTTACAGCAGCAATGTTTCTTTAGAAAGTTTCCAATGGCAGTCAGGTTTCCTGGAGTTGGTTACTGACCTTGAGAACCTAACACATTCCTTGGTTAATGTAATGTATTCAAAGCTGCCTTGAATGCAATGTTGTGAAACATCTAACTGAAATGTAATGTTGAGCTTCATCCTGGGCTAGGATCCAAATCCATCCAATAGAATTGCTAGCCCAGGAAGTAACAAGCCAATCACTTCAATCAAGCTCCCTGAGCGGGAACGAATGTGATTGGACATTATCTCGGCAATCTCATAGGTTGATATGTGTACAGTGGGTGTGACTATATTAGCCGGGAATGTTTAAAAGCAGGACAGCTGCAATGTAAAACCTGTTCTGGCTATCAGATGTTGATCCATGTTTGAGTTGTGTTCGAGTTGAAGAATAAAGTTGTGTTCTTGCTGAATCACTCTCCGACTACTTTGTTAAGTGAGTGGCTTAACAGTTAAATTACAGTTTATTTCTGTTTCCTGAGTTGTTTAAAAGCCGTTTTTCCTTACAACAGACTAGGCTCCTCCTCAGAGCTAAACCCTCAGAGACACTGGGCAGGGATTAATCTTCTTCGTGGTTCAAAAGGGAGTTTCCACACACTACCATGCCTGCCAAACTTCACTCCCAGTTCTGGTGTCTGTATAAAGCAGACTTCAGCTTGTGTTGACACTACGGCTGTGATCATACGAGCAGTTTGGCCCCACACAGCCACTACTCCCCTCTGGATCAAATGGGCGCAGTCAGACAGCCACATCTTCCAGGCATTCCCAAGCCATACTTATCCTGTCATATAATTGCCTATATACGCATGTGTGCACGCATGCACACTTATGTATGTGCATGGATTTTGAAAAAAAAATTGGCAGTACACTCCATGGCTGAGGTGTTGCAGTAATGTGGATGCTTTACCACAGGATGTCTCCATGTGTAACCCACAGCAGGGTGTGCTGAGTGGCTGATATGCCCCACAACACTTTAAACCGGTTCAATTAGAGGCAGCACCATATCACACCAAGCCGCCAGTGTGACCACAGCCTTAGACTTTGAATACTTATAGTGAATACTTCCTCAATTTAGGAATACTATGGTTAAGGCAAGGAGTCTTTCACTCTATAGGTGAACATGTCTGACTTATCTTGTCAGACTCAATGACTCCAAAACTCTGTCAGAAACCAACTGACTGCCTTCAGAATGGTTTCAACTGGACTTCCGGTTTATGGCAACATGTTGGCAGACACTACTCCTGGGGGTGCAATCTGTGCGTTAGTGGTTAGGAGGGGAGGCGATTGTTCGCCGCCACCCCTGGAGCCTTTGTGAAAGGCTTCTAGCCATGGGGCTCTTGAAAGGTGGCCTCTTCGCTAGTGTAATGCTGGGGAATTGAGGCGCTCTTCCACACCGACGGTCCTGCCGCTATGCGTCCGAATGGAACTAGAACTGCTGACCGGAACAGGCTTTGGAGATTGAGTGTTTAAAACATATTTTAAGCGAGGTCTTATGACCAACAATAAGCAGTGAGTCGAGTAAAAGCGAAATACCGGCAATTTAAAAAGAAAGCTCCCCCCAGGAACGGCAAGAAAAGCGAGCGGGGGAGGGCCCCCTCCAACACGCATAAACTAAAAAGTGATCTAGCAAGGAGGGAATGGAAATAAAAACATTGAAATGGGTTTAAAGAACCTTACCAGAGTGTGGATAGGCGTTGGGTGAATTCCAGAGACGTTAGCAAGTTTTGTTAAAAGTAAACAATCCATAAAAATGGTGTGGAAAAAATTGGAGATAAACAAGCAAAAGTGAAACCACCGGGAAGCATGAGCCCACGACCGGAAGAGACCACTGAGTTCTCTACACTTTTGGCGGACTCTTTGCACCCTCTACTGGATCAGATGATTAACATCAATGAGCAGCTGACAACTCTAAACCAGAACTTTGCAATTCAGCAGCTCCAACTGTCTGAAACTACAAAAAAGACGGAGCAAACAGCTGAGAAAGTAAAGGAAATGGATGCCAACTCTAAAAAAGCCAAGAAAAAGGTGCAAATGCTGAATTACACTTGTTGTGTACCACTGAGCTAAGCGATACACCAGATAGAATTACCCTATAACACGTCTAGTAGCACTCTGTAGTCTTTAGTCAGATATCTCTTGTTGTACAAGAAGTATAATGAACTATGTGTTCCAAAAGTTGTATTGATACCTTCAACACCTTCGGAGGAATCACAACTTTTACAACTGCAAATGGAGAAGGCTAACCTGGTACTCCAGTTCCAAGGGGTCCCTGAAGCAAAAGACGAGAATCTAAAACAACTTTGAAGTGATGCATTAGCTCCAGTTACAGATTTAAAAGCGGAATACCTTATAAGTGAAATGGATGTGGTCTATAGGGCCTATTCCGTTTACATCAAGAAAAATAATCTGCCTGGGGAGATAGTGGTTAGATTCTCGAAGAGACACATGAGGGATTCAATCCTAAAGCAACTACAGGAATACCCCTGAAAATCGGAGGCAATACCATTAGGATTTTAAAAGACATCCCATTTGAAATAAGGAAGAAGAGGAAGAAGTACAAAGACTTAATTCTTTTCTTACAAACAAACAGCACTTCCTACAGATGGCTGACCCCCGAAAGTGTCATCTTCAAACTGCAGGATAAAAAAAGAAAAAATTGACTCTGTTTTCAAAGCACATGAGTTCTTGAGACTGCAACTGGGAGAGCCAGCTGAGGACGCTAAAGAAGAAGATGATAGCAGACCTAATGGTGAATTGGACTCTGGGTCTTCCGACGAGGACTCTGCTTCAGAAAAGGGGGCGACTGCCCCTAAATGAGAATACCAATTGAGGATTAGAAAAGACAAAGCAAAGTGAAGGCCGAAGAACTCTGGATGGTGCTTTAAAGCATTTGTTATAAATGATGCTCTTGAGGTTGTCTTTAAACAGTTAAAATGGTTAAAAAGATGAATAATTTAGCTTCATCGACTATGTTCAATGTAATACTAGCATTTTAGACTAACACTTATATAAGCTGATGTAATTATCTCCTATTCTTGGGGTTTTAGTTATTAGTGGTTTTCTTTCCGTTCTCCATAGATGTAGATGTTCCCTTCCCATTTTTTTGTTGTTGTAGTTTGTAGTTTATAGGAAATGCAATAAAAAATCCCCTTCGGGGAGCATAAAAAAAAAAAGAATGGTTTCAACTGTAAACTGTAATCTACAGACTGACAACTCTCCTCAGCACTCGGCTAATCATGTATTTTCCTCAACTGGCACTGGCCAATCAGAGAAAAGGAGCAGCCTGTCACTCAAGTTCTCCCTTCCAGGGAAAAATTAACTCTTCATCTCCTGGTTCTCTGATTTAGCTGCATTATGAAACCTGCATTTAAAGTGCAGTCCATCACACCTGTCTTCCACCCCAAAATGAAGACATTTTGTTGTTCCCTCAATAATCCTCCTTCCTGCCCTATGTTTAATTGTTTTTCTGATTTTGTATGTGTATTTCACAGTTGGTTTTAATTTTTGATGATTTTTTGGGGGGTGTTCACGGTTTCCAAGATGTACTTTTATTATCTGTGTTATCAATCTGTTAGCAGCCTTGGCAGTCCTGGTGAAGGCAGAAGGGCAGCGTATAATTTTTAAAAATCCATCAATAAGGATGTTGTTGCCCCCACCAACGCACCCCCACCTCCCACACCACTGATGGGCAGGAGCAAGCCAAGACCCTGCAGTATCACAGGGGACTGCACTGGACCAGACCAAGGTCAGCATGGGTGTGGCAGAGTATGATGGGCATAACCTACCCTATTGTCTCCTCCTGTGGCATGTGAGTCATTGTCTTCTTCGTGCCACCCCAAGCACCTGCTTCAGTCATAGCAGACCTGCCTTCTACTGAATCAGACCATTTGGCCTATCAAGTTCAGTGTTATCTTCTCAGACTGGCAGTGGCTCTCCAGGGCTGAATTTGAGATCCTCTGCGTGCAAGGCAAATGTTTGGCCACAGAACCATAGACCATGCCACTTTGAGTGTGGGTAGAGAAAAGGCTGTAACCACTAGGATTGCAAAATGGTGGGCCATGCCCAAGCCCTGGACATTCATAGCCCTGGACATTCATCAACAAGAGGCCTCGCTGACAGGTGCTGGTAGGAAGTCACCCCCCCCCCTCATGATTGTGGCCTTAGTTAGGGAACAAATAATTGTGTAAGCCGCTCAGAGACCCCTCGGGGTTCGAGCGGAATACAAGCCGAAATAATAAATAAATAAATAAATAAATAATAGCTGTCCCACAAATAGCAGGTCTCCAGTGCCAGCTCTGTTTTCTGGAACATTATTCCCCCCCACCACTAGTTTGCCTATGGAATGATGAACCACGCTGGAAGTGATAGAACTCAGTTCCCTTCCTCATACTGGATGAGTCCTAAGGCAGAGTCCCAGTACATGGGCATAGTTGAGCTACTCCTGCATTTCAAGTGGACGTGGGTCATTCTCGTTGCTCCAGATTCTGAAGGAGGAGATCATTTTGTGAATACGCTGCAGACGATGCTCACCAGGAGCGGAAACTGCATCGAGTTGATATGGAGGATTCCTATAGAGTTCTTTGGTCGTTTTCTCGAGCTATCTCACACAACGCAAACGTACAAAGCAATAGTCACGCAGAGGAAAGCCAATGTGTTGATTTATTATGGTGACCCTCATTCCATGTATACTTTGCCCTTCGTCCTGGGAGACTCTGATTGGGAAACGGGCACTCCTGTGGGGAAAGTATGGATCACGACCACTCTGTGGGGCTTCACCTTGAGCACCTCCTTTCTCCTCTGGGATGTCAGATATTTCCATGGCGGTTTGTCTTTAGTGATCCAAACGAGTGACAGGTTTGAACAACAAGAGGGTTTTTTAAATAAAAAAGATTATCCCCTTGAACGTGTTTGGTCAGAAATATTTTACTGTTCCAAGTTGACATCCCATAGAACTGCAGCCGCAAGATGGTCACGGAACAGTTGGGAGAGATGCTTTGAGAAGGGCTCCCCCCTCCCCGCTTGGCTTGAAAAAGAAATCTCCGCAGAGAGCTACGTGGTTTATAACGCAGTCTATATCGTGGCACATGCCTTACACAGGATGCTTTCATCCCGATATCACCATATAATGACTACAGAGAGAGTGGACCATCACAAAGCACAGTCATGGCAGGTAAGAGGGACTTCCACTAAAATCACGCCTGCAAAGAGTTTTTTCAATGCAGTCCCTGTTTTCCTCCACCCTCAATTTTTATTTAGTGTATTTTACTCTGCTGTTCTTCAAAGAAGCTCAGAATGGCATAAATGACTCTCCCTTCCTAAATTTCATCCTCACAACAACCTTTGCAGATGACACGAAGTTAGGTGGGATGGCTAATTCTGAAGAAGAGAGAGTCAGGATTCAAAATTATCTAGATAGGCTGGAACAGTGGGCCGAGACAAATAAAATGAATTTTTAAAAGGGATAAATGCAGAGTCCTGTACTTAGGTACAAAAAAATCAAAGGCATAGATATAGAATGGGAGGGACTTGGCTTGACAGCAGCACATGTGCAAGGGATCTAGGTGTTCTGGTTGCTCACAAGCTAAACATGAGCCTGCAGTGCGATGTGGCTGTGAAGAAAGCTACTGCAATCTTAGGATGCATAAACAGATGCATTGTGTCCAGGTCAAGGGAGGTGGTAGTTCCGCTCTATTCTGCTATGGTCAGACCCCACCTGGAGTACTGTGTCCAGTTTTGGGCACCACATTTTAGGAAGGATGTTGACAAGCTCGAGCGTGTCCAGAAGAGGGCAACCAGGATAGTGAGAGGGTTGGAATCCAAATCTTATGAGGAAAGGCTGAAAGAGTTGGGTATGTTTAGCCTGGGAAAGAGAAGGCTTAGAGGGGACATGATTGCAGTCTTCAAATATTTGAAGGGCGTCATGTAGAAGATGGAGCAGATCTATTCTCTCTTGCTCCGGATTGCAAGACTAGATCTAATGGGTGGAAATTACAAGGGAGTAGTTACCAGCTAAATATCAGGAGAAACTTCCTAACTGTAAGAGTGGTTGAGCAGTGGAACAATCTGCCTCGGGAGGTGGTGGATGCTCCTTCGCTGGACGTTTTCAAGCGGAGGCTGGACGACCATCTTTTTGGGTATGTTGTAGGTATGTAGGGCTATCTTTCAGTATACTCCTGCAGAGTGCAGGGGGTTGGACTAGATGACCTGCAAGGTCCTTCCAACACTAACATTCTATGATTCTAGGATAGGTTGAGGAGTGTGACTGGCCCAATGCTCCACAGCATGCTTTGTGGTAGAGAGGTAGGCTTCCCAAGTCCCCCCAGGGGACGGGGAAACCCCCGCCCCAGAGGCCCGTTCCCCGCCGCCACTGGATTGGGCCCCGGGGGGAACTCCATCCCGACGTGCGCATCACCCGGAAGTGACGCGACCACACCGGGCACGCTGGGGGCGGGACCACGGCCATCCGAGGGAAACCTATGGTTTTCCCTTGCATGGCCGTGGCCCTGCCCCCAGCGTGCCTGGCGTCTCACGTCACTTCTGGGGTGACGTATATGCGGTGCGCGGGCATGCAACAAATGCCGGCCGGGAGCCCCCCGCTCCCGGCGAAGATCCACTTGGCAACCCTATAGAGAGGGTATTTGAACCTGGTTCTCCTCTGGCCTGGCCTCCAGCCAAATTGTTATGAATTCTCTTTTCCCTGAGGTTCAAACTGCCATTGTTCTTAATAAAATCTTAGAAAATAGAATGAAAGGAGAGGAGTGAAGTACCCAAATCATTTACTTGACACTGGTCTTGGAATTCTCATTTCAGCTTCATCCATTTTTGAGAAACATCTATGTCAACACTACAACCATGAACAACTTACACTTTAATGAGGATGGGGGGTTAGTAGCTGACTATGATATTCTGAACTTGGTGATCTTCTCCAATGATTCTGCCATGAGGGTGAAAGTTGGGGGGCTCCAGACGACCCAGAGTCCCTCAGACGTACAGTTGAACATTCAGGAGAACGCCATTGTCTGGCCCAGCTGCTTTAGTCAGGTGAGACATTTCTTTGCCTTTTGTGTCCATTTTATACATTTCTACTTCAGGTGTAGGGGCTATGGAATATATATAACCCTTCACTAGTCGCCATGGTGGTGTCATGGTTGGAGCAGGACCAAGGAGACCTGGGTAAAAATCTCTATCCATGGATACATTGTAACCAGCACCACAGGCCCAGTACCTGGGGTGGTTTTTCCCGAGAGAGAAACACCCCAAAACGACCTCTGAACTTCCACAAGCAGTGCCCTCAAAGCCAGGCTTGGCTTAAACAGTGGCTTTTGCTGGGAGGCTAGGACAACCACATTTTAACTGGGAAAGCTTAGGCCAAGTACCAGGCCAGCTGCATGGTCAGACATCCCCCCCCCCTTTCCTGTCAGCTCAGTCCCAAAATGACTTGTTCAGTCGCACAGTCGAGTCCGACGCTTTGCGACCCCATGGACCCCATGGACCAGCTCCCGCCAGGCCCTCCTGTCTTCCGCCGTCCTCTGAAGTTTGCTCAATTTCATGTTCGTTGCATCTATGACACTGTCTAACCATCTCATCCTTTGCCGTTCCCGTCTTCTTTGACCTTCAGTCTTTCCCAGCATCAGGGTCCCAAAAGGACTAAGAATGAGCAAATCACTGCCCTTGCCTCAGGCAACTTCTACTGACCAAATGGCTAGTCTTTTGTCTGTCAAATGCACAGGCTGGCAGGGACAAAGAGCCACTGGCCACTGTGTCTCCGTCATGAATGGAATATGTTGTATGTTTTTCTGTCCCAAATCCTTTCACACCCTGAAACTCAGAAAACACTTCTTGGTAATCCTTACATTTCTACAGCTATCTGTTTGTCTAAGATATCTGCATTTCTCTCACCTATGCCAGACCCATCAAGGAAAACATTGCTGTAGAAGGGTAATCCATTCAGCTTCATCCTATCAAGGAAAGGATTTTCTCCTCTGTCTGGTACCAGGGAAGCGCCAGATTGCCCTATTATTCCACAATGGGAATCCTATCAATCCATTGTGAAACTAGCAACCACACTT
The DNA here is from genome assembly GCF_001447785.1 of Gekko japonicus. NCBI lineage: Eukaryota > Metazoa > Chordata > Lepidosauria > Squamata > Gekkonidae > Gekko > Gekko japonicus. The sequence continues at coordinate 7,122 of NW_015169906.1, read as the reverse complement.
TAACGTACCTTCAGGATACACTTTGGGGTATAACTATACCCAGTCTTGCACATGCCCAGTGTGATTTTAGCTGGGCGCAAACAAAGCTAATACCCCTGAGCACAACTCAGGTCCTCTGTGGTCTTGCTGGTCAGTCCACACATTTCCTCTCATCTTACCTTGGATTCCTTCATCTCTTCAGGACAGGTGCAGTATACATTCCCCAACCACCTCTACTTGTCTGCTAACCACTTTCTGTATCTTCTTGTATGCTTGCAACCTCTGATCTGAATGTAAATATCTAGATTATTATTAGTTAAATAAAACCCATTTCTGTTACAATTCGGACTGGTTATTGCCTTAAACTAAGGGTCTAAAGGGAACTACCTCCATAAAAAATGATAGCAGATCCACGCTATACCCCAGCCTTTTGCTAGTTCTGCCTTTGTAGCTAATTCCCTATTCAAAGGAAAGGCAAGATATTTATTTAACAAAGCTGTCTTGGGGTGACAACAACAACATGAAATTAGACCGCTTCCTCACTCTTTCTGCCTGACTTCTCAGTGTTGTTGTGAGGATAAAATATGGGAAATATAGGCCAAAAATGATATGGAACATATTTACAACTGTAGAATAGCAGATGATCTAGTACTGGGGGGACCTGTGTTCAAATTTGCTTTCAATAAGCTCATGGGGTGACCCTGGCTAGCCTCAGCCTAATAAAATGGAAAAAAGGAAAGAAGAAGAAGAATCTAATTAGATTAGAGCCCGCACTCCTAACCACTACACCAAATCGTAGCCATTATGATTACCGTTGTTGTTACTTTTATTGTTGTTGTTGTTACCAGAGTATAGAGCTTCCAATGGTCTCAGCATTTGATATCCACTAGCTTAAAAGGGTTTGTGTATTGCACTCGGGCCCTAAGTCACTCAGGGCCTCAGTCACTCGAGCCCTAAGTTACTGGTTTGGCTGGAGGCACTGTCAGAACAGTTACTTGAATTTGTAGATTTTCACTGATGATTTTAATGTCTCCATTTCCATTAACAAACAAATTCCTGAAGCTCTTTCTTGCTTTCTCGGTTCACTGTAGATGAGGCCCCATTCTGTATGTACCGAGAGCTGCCCGCCTGGATATAGGAAGATGGTTCCGGAAGGAAGCCAGATTTGTTGCTACGATTGTGTGCTGTGCAAGGGAGGGACAGTTTCAACTCAGACAGGTACAAAGAAACAGGGGCCTTAGGAGAGCAGGGCAAAGTTTCAGCTATGAATGTTTTTGCTTTAAAACTCTGCTCTAAGTTTTCCAAAAGCAGAGATACCAAGCAAATGATTGGTCGATCCAGCCAAGTATCATGTCCTCTAATTAGCATCTATTTTGCGAGATCTTGGGAAGGCATCTTTCCTTAGGTGTGCTATTCCTTGTGATCTTGTTCCCTGGAGCTGACAGGACTTTATCCTGAATGCAAAACAGGTGCTTTTTTCCTCTGAGCCCTGAACCCTATATTGGTGATTAACTTGCTTTGTTGAGCACAAATTATATGGGGGTAGTGTAGTATAGTGGTTAGAATGTGGGACTGTGTATAAAACCCACCGAAGCCTAAATCAAGAACTGAACTGAGGCACAAGGTAAGCCCAACAGTACCAAGATGGTTTATATTTAAAAAAAATGAATGAAAACGGAGTTCACTCAGAAAGAGATACACAGCTGTAGTACATATAGACATTCAAGCAGGAGTTATGGAGTGTGAGGTTTATATAAATTCAGCACTCTGCTGCAACTAAATTAAATGCCAGGAAGCCCTGCTGGCATATTGCAACTTCATTCTACACTCTCCCAGGCAGGGGGGCTCACAACTCCCATCCTATAATTCTCAACCCTCGAAGCCTGACGGAATTCACCTCCCCTGTCAGGTCTTAACTGTTTCCCTGAACTCATCTCCTTTTGGCTGGTTCAGAGCAGTGCTCTCATTGGCTCCTGTGTTGCTGGAGTATATTTTTGGACTCTGCCGGTCACCCAGGGATATCAAGATCCATGGCCCCTCAGAAGGCTATACCGTAATAACCTGTGTGGTGTAATAAGAAGCATACCCACGACGACTGGAAGATTATTGTTCAACACCCCTCACACACACATTCTATTAAGCTTTCTTATATGGGCTGTTCTCCATCTCACAGGGTGTTGGGAGGAGAAACATGGAGAAAGGGGAAGCCCTGTATGTATGTTTGTTCAGGGGTCGTTTCGTAGAAAAAGAGCTAGGGGAACTCATTAGCATAACGCATTAGCATATGCCACACCCCCTGACATCACCGGAAGTGTGTCATAAGGCCACACCCCCTGACATCACCGGAAATGTGTCATAAGGCCACACACCCCGCCCCCAACGGTCCCAGCCGCCGGCGCCGGCCTTGCAGCTCCACTGCCGAGCCCCATGAGGGGCCTGGCGGTGGACCTGCAAGGCCAGCGGGAGTGCAAGGAAGCCCCGCGAAGGCCCTCCCTGGCCCCAGGCAGGCAGGGGTGGGGAGAGACAGGGAGGAAGCAACTTACCCTCCCTCTTCTCCTGCCTCCTCCTGGCTGAATGAGGGCCGGAAGTGGGGCGGCCGGAAGCAGGGGGTGGGGCTTCGTCATGTGCCCCGCCCCCCTGCACCTCACCTGGGGGAACTGTGATCCCCCGCGTTTCCCCCCGAAATGACCTCTGTGTTTGTTCATTTGGAAATTGTTTTATTTAGAAAGTCGGTGTGCCATCTTTTCTGTCAGCCACTTGAGGTGCAGGGTGGGGGACAGCTCTGGGTTGGTAAATTTCCAGGGATTCCTGGTGAGGGTGGGGTTTGAGGAGGAGAGGGACCTCAGCAGGCTACTATGGCATACAGTTCACCCTCCAGAGCAGCCATTTTCTCTAGGGGAATGGTCCTCTGTCATCTAGAGATCAATTGTAAATCCTGGAGATCTCTAGGCCCCAGTTGGAAGCTGAAAACCTAGAGCAGCAGGAGCGAGACTAAAATAATTACAATTCAAAGGAAACTTACTGAAACAGCAAGACACTCCATCAGCTTTTAAAGCCCACAGCAGACAAGCAGAGGACAACAGCATATTGTAAAAGCAGCAGATAACATTAGAAAGATATTAAGATTGACGGCTGAAAACTCAAAAGCCTATGCAAAACAAGGATATCTGAGCTCTTTGGGGGAAAGGGGTATGTGACACTGGCAGAACAAAAAGGACAACATGCCAGGGGATAGGTGATTTTTATTTATTGTTTTTTTATTATTTATTAAAAATCAATCATCTATCCCCAGGCCTTTTGTCCTTTTTGTCCTGTTGGCACATTGCTAGGTTCAGACCATTTTTCTTTATCCCTGTATGTGAAACTGACCGTGCTGGACAAAATTAAGATTGATGGCTAAAAATTCAAAAGCCTACACAAAAATGGATGTTGTCTGAGTTCTTTGGGAAAAGGGGGTATTTGAAACTGAGACAGCATGCTGAACAAAACTAAGATGGGTTTGGAATGAGTTAAGTCAATAGATAATAAAATATGGGGAGGGGAAGCACACTACAGCAAGGCCCTTTTGACAGAACAAAGTAATTTTTTTTTTAGATTCAGATCATTGTGACGAGTGTCCAGAAGATCAGTATTCCAACGAGGACAAGGATCGATGCGTTCCCAAGAGGACCGTGTTCCTTTCCTATGAAGAACCTCTGGGGATTCTCATGGCTTTTTTGGCAGTATTTTTGTCCCTAACCACAGGCGTTGTTTTAGGAATCTTCCTTAAATTCCTGGAAACTCCAGTGGTCAAGGCCAACAATCGAGATCTCACCTACATTCTTCTCATCTCACTCCTGCTCTCCTTCCTCTCCTCCTTCCTCTTCATTGGCCAGCCTGGGAAGGTGACCTGTCTTCTTCGACAGACGGCCTTCAGCATCATCTTCTCTGTAGCCGTCTCTTCTGTGTTGGCCAAAACCATTACAGTGGTGGTGGCCTTCATGGCCACCAAGCCAGGGAACATGATGAGGAAATGGGTAGGGAAGAGCCTGGCAAACTCCATTGTCATTTCCTCTTCTGGCCTTCAAGTTGCCATTTGCACTATCTGGCTGCTGATCTCTCCCCCCTTCCCAGACTCTGACCTGCATGGCCAGGCTGGACAGATCACACTGCAGTGCAATGAAGGGTCTGTTGCCATGTTTTACACAGCCCTTGGCTATATGGGCTTCCTGGCTGCCATCTGTTTCACGGTGGCTTTTCTGGCCAGGAAGCTTCCTGGGGCTTTTAATGAAGCCAAACTGATCACCTTCAGCATGCTGGTGTTCTGCAGCATTTGGGTGTCCTTTGTGCCCACCTACCTCAGCACAAAGGGGAAATACATGGTAGCCGTGCAGATCTTCTCCATCCTGGCCTCTAACACTGCCTTGCTAGGCTGCATCTTCCTTCCCAAATGCTACATCATTGTAGTGAGGCCTGATCTGAACACAAAGGAGCGCCTACTGAAAAAGAAGAAATAAATTAACTATTTCTGAGGGGCATGGTTTAGTGAACACAAGGGAAAACATTCCCCCTCTCCCAGTCACTTCAGTTGTTTGAAATCCTGGCATCTGATTCTCCCTCCACCAATAATCTCTCTACCTAATTTGCTGGTTTTAGAGTGGAGCTTATATAACAGCTACCGGCATTGACTTAAGAAAGGATGAATGAAGTGTATAAAAATATGACCCTTACTGTTCCTGGATTGTGAAATCTTCTTGGGGGGTGGGGGGTGTTCTCTGACTGCGACTGAGAGGCAGTTAAAGAAGTTTATGACTCCTTGATAGAGAAGCTGGGTGTCCCAGCCTTGAAACATTCTGGTATTGGATTGCATATCTTCTTGCAGCATAAGAATCCAAGCTGTAGCCTAAAGCATTTTATACTTTGCAGTCCATCACTATGTAGCATAAAATATCAAAGCATACTAGCATGGCATACAAATAAAGTTAGCATGGCTTCCCTTTGGCCTATATCCTTATTATAATCTCTTGCCCTGTAGCATCATGTGGTGTCTCAGATCAAATCAGGGATTCCCCTTGATGGAACTTTCCAGAACATGTTAATGTCCACTCCTAACCTCCCCTTCCCATCTGGTTACACAAAAAAGCAAAGGTTCTCATGATTAACCAGTTACCACATTCTTGAATGCAGCCTTGAAGGCTCAAACTATGGACACCCGTGAGCTGGAGCAGTCCTAATAATAATAACTTTAAACCTTGAGGGAAATAATAATAATAATAATTAATACGTTGGATTTATATGCTGCCCTTCACTCAGTAAGGAGCTGCGGTGGCTCAAGTGGTTAAGACGCTAAACTGCAGGCTGTGGAAGGTCGGTAGTTCAGCAGTTCGAGACCCGAGTGCGCCGCATGACGGAGTGAGCTCCCGTCTCTAGTTCCAGCTCCTGCCAACCTAGCAGTTCAAAAGCAAGAAATTGCCAAAGCTGAAAGGATGCTCAGTTGTGGATGTGTCTGATGGTGAAAGGAAAGTCCGATGCTGCAGAGAACAATACTGCATAGGAACCTGCAGGGCTATTTTTGGGCAGGAACGCACAGGAACGGAGTTCCGGCTGGCTCCCGAGTTGGCCACACCCAGCAGGAACTCATCAGCATAATAGGCCACACCCAACAACAGAAACTCATCAGGATTGGCTACATTAGGGGTGTGTGGCCTAACATGCAAAGGAGTTCCTGCTACAAAAAAAGGCCCTGGGTTTTGACAACAAACAAGGTAAACAGAATAAGAAGCAAAAGGTGGGTGTGGCTGGATAACCACACTTCTGGTAACATGTGGGTGTGGCTTAATGTGCTAATGAGCTGTGCTATCAGAGGTGTGGCCCAATATGCTAATGAGTTCCTGGTATTGGGTGTGGCCTATTATGCTAATGAGTTCCTGTGGGGCTTTTTCTACAAAAAGAGCCCTGGACCTGGAATGTAAGATCTATGAATCAAGGTAAGCTTGACGTGGTCAAAAATGAGATGGCAAGACTGAACATCGATATCTTAGGAATTAGTGAACTAAAGTGGACAGGAATGGCCGAATTTAACTCAGAAGACCATTATATCTACTACTGTGGCCAGGAAACTTGTAGAAAAAATGGTGTGGCCTTTATAGTCAACAAGAGAGTGCAAAAGTCAGTACTGGGATACAATCAGAAACAGGAAACCTTTATTCGGCATAACATAGATAAATCAAACAAAGGAAAAAGTTAAAGGGTGGGTACAAGGAACAACATCAACCAATATTCTCTTTTTTAAATTATTTTTTTTTAATTTTTAGTAAGTATTACATATTATCTTTTTACCCGTACATTTCGTGTTGGTTTTTAGCCCTCCCCCTTCTGTTATCCCAGTGCGTTAGTTCTTTATTCCCATCCACGGGCACAAAGTCCTGAATGTCTTTTCTTCCTTCTGTTGGTAGCCATTCCAAGTAGGTCTTCCATTTTTTCCTAATTCCTGTGGACTTGTCTTCCCATGTGGTGTTCTGATTCAATTTCTCGATTATATCTGACTGTATGAAATCAAACAAATAATTATGCCAAGTATCTACAGTCCACTTACTCTTGTCCTTCCAACCTAGAGCTATCACTGCTTTGCTTGCTAGTATCATGGCTTTAAACATGGCTTGGTACTCTTTACTTACTGCTGTGTTCCCTAATATACCCATTAGCATTAAATTAAAGTTACTGTTTTCCTTGCCATATTTTCTGATATCTGGCCTTCTTTGGCCCAAGTTTTTTGTAGATAGGATATCGTCTTGTCTTTATTTATCATTTTCCTATAGATTTCCCCTGCTAATCCTTGTTTTGATTTTTGCATTCCTTTGTATAGTTCTTCTATTGGCTCCTCTGTCCAAATTTTATCTTCTGCCTTAATCTTTTTAACCATACTGTAGAGTCCTGTTATTTTTAACCAATGTTGGTTACCTACCTCCTCTATTATCTCTTGTATTGGTTTTAAATTTCCTCCCCTAAACATATCCTCCAGCCTATGGTAGCCTTTAGATTTTAGCCAATCCCACCATTTATTTTCTCTTATTTTCCAATTTACAGACTCTAGTGGTGCCCATTTTGAGTTCCTCCTTAACCATAGCTCTTGCCACCAAGCTTCTAATGCTGAGTATCTGGGGC
>NW_015169905.1:100611-115921 GCF_001447785.1 Gekko japonicus | reverse complement strand
TTCTTCTTCTTCTTCTTCTGTCGTCCTGGATTTTTTCATGGAACTTTTAAAACTGTAAACAGCATTCCTATATCTATTTCCTCAAGCAAGTTGCAAAGAGCTGTGTTTAGCTTGCTCAATCACAACATCCTTGCTCTTTCTCACGGCAATGATGTGCTCCATCTTATTATATTTTTCTCTCTCATATTTGAAATCTGTTCTTCTGGACCTCATTTACACTTTGCACTTAAAAACCTACCATTTGGGTATCCACTTTTCCCCCTTCTCCGCTTGGTGAATCAAAATGCGATACTTTGATACTTACAGCTCGAGAAGAGTTGCAAAGAAAATGTGGAATGGATTTTCCATTAAGATCTCTGGTTCCAAATACACTGCTCTGGGACTGGAATGACAGGCCCCACCATGGAATGACAGTCCCTGGGTGTAGCAGATGTGTTCTGAGGGTAGAATGACAGGCCCCACAGTGGAATGAGAACCCCTGGAGGTAGCAGGAGTGTTCTGGGACTGGAATGACAGTGGAATGACAGCCCCTGCGGGTAGCAGGAGTGTTCTGGGACTGGAATGACAGGCCCCATAGTGGAATGACAGCACCTGGGTGTAGCAGATGTGTTCTGAGAGTGGAATGAAAAGCCCCACAGGGGAATTAGAATGAAAGGCCCCACAGCAGAATGAGAGCCACTGGGGATAGCAGGAATATTCTGAGATTAGAATGACAGTGGAATGACAGCCCCTCGGGGTAGCAGAAGTGTTCTGGGACTGGAATTACAAAGGAATGACAGCACCTGAGGGTAGCAGGAGTGTTCTGGGACTGGAATTAAAATGGAATGACAGCCCCTGAGGGTAGCAGGAGTGTTCTGTGGGTGGAATGAAAGACCCCACAGTGGAATGAGAGCTCCTGGGGGTAGCAGGAGTGTTCTGGGACTGGAATGACAGGCCCCAGAGTGGAATGACAGCCCCTCAGGGTAGCAGATGTTTCCTAGGAGAGGAATGACAGACCCCACAGTGGAATGACAGCCCCTGGGCTTAGCATGAGTGTTCTGGGACTGGAATGACAGTGAAATGAGAGCCCCTGGGGGTAGCAGGAGTGTTCTGGGACTGGAATGACAGGCCCCACAGTGGATTGACAGCCCCTGGTGGGTAGCAGGAGTTTTCTAGGGCTGGAATGACAGTGGAATGACAGCCCCTGGGGGTAGCAGGAGTGTTCTGGGGTGGAATGACAGACCCCCCCGGGGAATGACAGCCCCTGGGATTAGCAGGAGAGTTCTGGGACTGGAATGACAGGCCCCACAGTGGAATGACAGCCCCCGGGGTAGCAGGAGTGTTCTGGGATGGGAATGACAGCCCCCAAAGTGGAATGACAGCCCCTGGGTTTAGCATGAGTGTTCTGGGACTGGAATGACAGGCCCCAGAGTGGAATGACAGCCCCTTGGAGTAGGAGGAGTGTCCTGGGACTGAAATGCAGGGCCTATCATTATAGTCCCAGGACATATCTCCTACCCTCCTGGGCTGTCATTCCACTCTGGAGCCAGTTATTCCAGTCCCAGAATACTCCTGCTAACCCTGGGGCTGTCATTTCCCTTCGTGGTCTCTCATTCCAGTCCCAGAATACTTCTATTACTCCTAGGGGCTATCATTCCACTCCGTGGTCTCTCATTCTATTCCCAGAGTAGTCTATTTGGGTCCGGAGACCTTAATGGAAAATCCATTCTGCATTTTTATTGCAACTCTACTTGTACTGTAATGTATTTCAATGGAGCCCATGCAAGTCAATTGTCATTCCTGGCTCCCATGATTTCCAATGGTCCTTCAAGTATTTCCTATTGTTTCCAATGGGCAATCCTGTCCTTCTTTTTAGTACATCCCTCTTGAGGGTCTGCTGCAGCCCCGGTGCAGTGGAGGAAGGCGGGCGGGGTGTGTGTGTCTATGCAGGGAAGGGGAGGGGTGGAGTGGGAGTGGGCACCCTTCTTCCATCTCAGCAACAATGGAGTGAATGCTAGATGCAGAATGGGCTAGAGTTTCCTTCCTGTTTACTCTTCTGCCTCTGTCCCTTTGAAGCTGTCAGAAGGAGAGCGGGGAGACTTAAGCAATTTTCCTTCCGAGAGAGCTGCTCTCTCAGTAAAGATACAGTCCACACATTTCAGAAAAGGACTTTGCTTTTTAACAACTCCCCCCTTCACTTGTAAACATATTATATTTTTATCCCTCTTTTCCTCCAAGGAGCTCAGAGCAGTGGTCCTGGTACATTGTTCTTCTGTTTTGTGTAGAGAGTGGCTGGCCCAAAGCCACCCCAGGAGCTCCGTGGCAGAGTTGGGATCTGAACCTGGGTCGTAGTTTGATACTGTAGCCCAGGGGTTCCCAACGTGGTGTCCATGGGTGCCATGCCTGCCAGGACCTTTCCTGGCATTCACCTAGTGTTTTTAGGGAAAGGGTGGGGCCAGGTAGGGCTCCTGCCCAATGGGGCTTCCCGAGTGGCCACTGGATATCCCATTGGCTGGGCAGATTAAAGTATTGTTTCAGCACCAGCAGAGTGTTGGTTTTATTCTCTTTCACTCCTCTTCTCTGGTGTATTTTTTGAAATTATCCTTCTTCTCCCTGTTGCTTTGGCTTCTTCTCTCTGTGTGTGGCTCTGCCTCTAGTGGCAGGCATTTTTGACACCCTGTGTCAAAATCACACAGGTGCCCACAGGCTCAAAGTAGTTGGGGACCCTTGCTCTAGGCTCTGAACCACACAATTCAGTCAGAGAAGTGAAATAAACTTTTTTCATATTGTTCCAGTGGTCCAGCCACAGGGTTTTTTAAATAGGTTTTAATGCCAAAAATCAATACAATTTGAGTATTCACAGAATTCATTGGAGTGGCTCTAGAGTTTTCTCTGGATTTTACAGACTTTTTCCACAGTGGCCTGTGGAATTCCACACAAGGCAGCAACTCGATCTCTAGAGGCCTCCACCCCACCCCCCATCCAGCCTCACCTGATCTCTCTCACATACATTCCAAGAATCATAAATCAAAGCCATCTCTCAGCTGGAATGTGTTTTTACAAAGGGTTGGTACTAGTGTCATGGCTAGAGCTTGCTCTGTAAAGAATAGCATCTGGAAATTTCTGATGCCACCAAGCAACAAAAATATCCAAGACAGAGATTGTAATGGTCTTGTCTGTTAATGTACAATATCAAAATCAATAAATGGAGACCACCAAATTAATCATGAAAAGCAATCATCTGTCTCACGTAGACTACAAATCATTTTGAGGGAAAGTTGGTTGTTTTGGGTACGTTGTTTTTTTTATTTTTATTTTTTAAAATTATGAATGGAGATTTAACTGCAAGCTTTTTTGGCCAACAGATTTTGTCACTGCAAAATTCTAAATCAGGGGTCTTCAACGTGGTGCCCATGGGTGCTGTGGCACCTTCTGAAACCTTTCCTGGTACCCAAGGAGTCTTTTTGGAAAGTAGGCAGGATCAAATGACAAACTGTGCCCATCATGGCTTCTGATCGGTCATTGTAGATTTGATTGGCCGTGCAGATTTTGGTAGATGTAGCTTTGGCAGCTGTCACCAACAGTGCGGGGAGGGCAGGGTATAAATTAAATAAAAAAATAAATAAAGATGAGGTACCTATTTTTCTGATGGCTTTGCCTCCTGTGGAAGCTATTTTGCGCACCCTGCCTTCCATGCCTGAGAGCAAATGAGCTTCATTGATAGGTTTATGCCATGAGACCTGAAATTGTACAGCCAGCTCTGTCAGGAGACATTCCGATGAATCCATCTCTCTTCCATTGGCTCAGCAAGATTGGTTTGTATCTGTGAATGACTGAAATTTTCCTTACAAATATTTAGATTGGACTATAGTGAGCTGCTCTTTGATTTGTTGGTTTTGGGAAGTGTCCAGAAATGATAACTGGTCCAGAGTGAGGCTCTCTGACTGTTATCAGGGGCAGGATTGAAGGATCATGCCATGGTAACCCCACAACATTTTTGTGGACTACTGGCCTGTCTCTAGTCCCAAGTTAAAGTGCTGGATTTTATCTTTTATCCACTTGTTTCATGTTCTTGCCCTGCTCTTTCACTTTCCATTCCCCCTCTGCCCTCCCTCCCCCTCCCCCAGGTAACCCCTTTCAGCGGCGTGTGTGTGTGTTTGCGAGTGAAGTTTACACCCCGCTGCACAGTGCACTGAGGATGCCCTATGAGACAGCTCCTCTCTAGCACGCTCTTTCCTTCCGGCATGCCCCCCTCCTGCACCAAGCAAGAGCACACCTAAGGCCCCAAGGGAGGAGGCGCCATCTAGTGATGAAGAACAGAATCTAAAACAAGAGAAGATGTAAACAATTCTCATTGTACAACTTTAAAAGCATCATGAAACCTTTGCAAAGAATGATGGCCTGACAGCAACATGAAACCAATTTAAATATGCAGGTGTAGATTCGACCTTAGAAGCTGATGCTGTTAAAGCGCTGCACTCAATATGCCAGCAAACAGTGGCCACAGGATTGGAAAAGGTCAGTTTATATTCCAACCCCAAAGAAGGGCAATGCCAAGGAATGTTCAAACTATCACACAATTGCACTCATTTCATACACTAGCAAGGTCATACTCAAGATCCTACAAGCTAGGCTTCAGAAGTACGTGGATAGAGAACTGCCAGAAGTACAAGCTGGGTTTTGAAGAGGTAGAGGAATGAGAGATCAAATTGCCAGCATTCGCTGGATTATGGAGAAAGTAAGGGAGTACCAGAAAAACGTCTACACCTGCTTCATTGACAACGCTAAAGCATTTGACTGTGTGGATCACAACAAACTGTGGCAAGTCCTTAAAGAGATGGGAGTACCAGACCACCTCACATGTCTCCGGAGAAACCTGTAATGGCAGAAAGTGAAGAGGACCTAAAGAGCCTCTTGCTCAGAGTGAAAGAGGAGAGTGCAAAAGTGGGCTTGAAGCTCAGCATCAAAAAAACTAAGATCATGGCATCCGACCCCATCACTCCTTGGCAAATAGAAGGGGAAGACATGGAAGCAGTGACAGAATTCACGTTTTTGGGATCCAAGATCACTGCAGATGGTGACTGCAGCCATGAAATTAAAAGACACCTGCTCCTTGGGAGGAAAGCTATGGCAAACCTTGACAGCATAATAAAAAGTATAGACATCACCCTGCCAACAAAAGCCTGCATGGTCAAAGTAATGGTATTCCCAGTAGTAATGTATGGCGGCAAGAGTTGGACCATAAGGAAGGCCAAGCGCTGAAGAATAGATTCTTTTGAACTATGGTGCTGGAGAAGACTCTTGAGAGTCCCTTGGACTGCAAGAAGATCAAATCAGTCAATCCTAAAAGAAATCAACCCTGACTGTTCCCTGGAAGGCCAGATACTGAAGCTGAAGCTCAAATACTTTGGCCACAAAATGAGAAGGGAGCACTCACTGTAGAAGACCCTGATGCTGGGAAAGATTGAAGGTCAAAGAAGAAGGGGATGGCAAAGAATGAGATGCAGCAAACATGAAAATAAGCAAACTCTGGAGCACGATGGAAGACTGGAGAACCTGGCTTGATGTGGTTCATGGTGTCATGAAGAGTCGGACTTGACTGTGCAAGTGAACAACAACAACAATAACGTACCAAGGCATTTCATATATATTTTTCTCACATGGGGCTAATCTCTATGTAGAAGAATGTCCCATGTGATGCAATCCTCAGATCTAATGTTGCACAGCAGATTTCCTTTTCAGTACTGTATGTTTATTTATAACATTTATATACTGAATACACCTCTGTCAGAATATTCCATGACACTACCTAAATTCCCAGCTTTCACTTTTTAAAAGCAAGACTTAGCCTGTTCATCATGGAGATACAAAAAGAGAAGTACAAGAGGTTTTTGTCATGATTGCCTAGGAAGGAAGAGAGGGAGGGAAGGCTCTGTCATATCACCTTTTCTCCCAGAACCCTTTGCTTTTTTCTTGTCTCTGTCTTCTTGAATGTCCACATTAAACAAGACAGTTCTGTAGCAAGCCAGCATAGACATTCCCTACATAAAATAAATAGAGATAACATTAGTCAGAAAACCGGAGTTAGATCTCTACTGTTTGGGGGATATGCTTCGTCTGTTTGCAGTAAGAAAACTGTCTCAGGATTAGGTGGGGCATCAGGGACAGGGGGCAAAAGCAGAAAAATGAATGCCTAGTTTCACTTGGTCTGGTATCTATTTTAGTCATTGATTACAAGCTACTTGTCAGGCTCCCTGTGCATTTTGCATTTTACTGCTCACCTTTGATGTGCCCGGGGCTTGTCACCCTAGCGATGCCAAATGTCCTGGCTTCTCAAATGTCTGTGATCCTGTTTTTCTTACTAGGTAAAAACTACGTACCTATGGGGGAAGGGGGGGGAGCTGACAGTTAGTTCTGGCAGGCAAATACCTTTACTTGAATCCACTACATCTACAACCTTCGTGCGTTTAACTTCAGTCCTAACAATAGATATGTCCAGGATGGTATCTATCAACTGTCTCAATAAAGTTAGCTTTCTACAAACTGGCTGGTGTTGAGAACTGGTTTAACCAGGAACCTGAGAAATTGGTAGGACTCCATTTTTCCCCTTCAACCTCCTGCACCACAGACGTGATGAACGGAGAGGACGGGGAAATCCCTACAACTACCGCAGACAGCACCGTGCTAGAGCAATGGACGACAGCGGCTCCAGTGGCGGCCGTGGAGCCTAAAGGAGCAGAGGGTGGGGCACGGTCCCGAGACTCATGGGTGCCTCTCCCCACCTGGGCTGAGCCCACCTGGCTGTTGACTCCCGATCTGAGGTTCAAGAGATTTGCATGTGACAGCACCCAATGGCACTACAGGCACTCATCCCAGGAGGAACCAGAGTGCATCCATGTTGTGGAGGACACTGAAGCTGAGCGTCTCCATAGGGAGTTCAGGGGTGAGGCTGAAGATATAAAACAAGAGATGCAAACCATGACGCTGGCCATACCGGGCATCATCATGGAGGCCATCCAGCAAGAGTTCCGGAAATGTGAGTGGGGCCCCTGATGGAACTGGGAGGGTGCCACCAGCCCCTCCACAAGTGCCCCTGCAAGACCCTCTGCCTCTCCTCCCGGCACCTCCGGGTTTTCCTTCTGGCCCGGCCAAGCCAAATGCACTGCCTTTGCCCCTGGAAGCTCTGGAGTGGCCCTGCGATGCTCTGGAAGTGACATTTGACTGCACTCCAGAGAACCTGGAGTTTTTCCTGTTACAGGTGCACAAGTTCCTATGCAATTTTTGCCACAGACGAGCACTGTGTGGATTTTATCGGGTCGCACCTCTGGGACTGGGCAGCTGACTGGTTCATGGGCTTCCACAACGTCCAACGACCGGAACTCTGAGATGTGTTCATGTGGGCCCTCTGACGGCAATACAAAGTCACCCTGGAACTAGAGAGAGAGCGCACCCACTTGAGAGGCCTGTGATGGGGGGGGCACACAGTGCAGGAATACTCTAATGAATTCAAAACCATTGCTGCGAAGCTCCAGGGGTGGCCCAAAGAGGTCCTCATTGAATTTTATCAGGCTAGGCTGAACCACGCAATTCTGAATTGGGCACTGGCCCAGGGCAACCCGCTAATGTTGAACGGGTGGATACAGGTGGCCTGTGAGGTGGAGAACCGCTCCAACCTTTTGTGGATGTACCAGCCTCGGGTTCCCACAAGGGCAACAACAGTGGTGGCAGCAGCGAAAGAACAAGGGGCAAAAACCAAGACAAGAGAGGCCATGAGAGACCAACAGATGAATCAGGGCCTATGCCTGAGATGTGGAGCCTTGGAGCACTTTAGAGCAAGCTGCTCTCTTGACAAGAACACCGGAGATGGGAAGGTGAGTGAACGCAAAGTTTCTGAGAGGAAGCCCAAGCAGCAAGGAGCGGGGAGGAAGCATCCCAAGGTGCTCCAAGCAGGAGAGCGATGACAGCCGGACAGCACCTCCTCCAATGGAGATGAGGCAGGCATGCCGGTGGGGAAAGGATGGGACCTGCTGTGAAGGGGGCAACCCGGCAGATCCGAAAGTCCCATGCACTAATTTTGGTGAGAACCTCTCCCCCTTTGTTCTATTTAATTGTGACTGTAATAAATTCCGATCAGGGCACTCAAATACTAGTGAGAGCCCTGAACGATTCTGGATGTGCCCAGGACTTAATCAGCCTGCTACTAGTCACTGGGCTTGGGGTACCCATCCAAGTATTGCCTGAGCCTATAGTTTTCACACAGATGGATTGGTCCTCAATGAAAGAGGAATGCAAGTATAAAATGGTGCCCATGGTAATGGGGACGGGGTCCCATTAGGAGCAACGTCCATTTATTATTACCCCTGCCACAAAATTCTTGATGATACTGGGCAACCCTTGGCTACGAGATCATGACCCATATATTCAATGGAGTGGGGGGTCTCTGCACTTCCCAGACCCATGATGCAAGGTCCATAGGTGGAATCCCAAGTGGAGGGGGATGCCAACTCCTGTTTTGGAGCGCGTTTGTTTGGCGCAAGGAGAGCTCGATCTCATCCCTCTTAAGTATAGAGACTTGACTAGAGTGTTTGAAGAGGAGGAGGCAGATGAGCTCCCCCCCACACTGAAAGTTGGACTGTGTGATAGAAATTTTGCCAGGGTACAAAATGCCCAAAGGGAAGCTATACACCATGAGCCCAACTGAAAAGCAGGAACTACACAGGTTTATTGATAAAAACTTTGCTTGAGGTTTTATCCATCCGGCCTCCTCCCTCTTTGTTAGGGAGTTCAGGGGTGAGGCTGAAGATATAAGGCGAGAGATGCAAAACTTGATGCTGGCCATACCGGGCATCATCATGGAGGCCATCCAGCAAGAGTTCCGGAAATGTGAATGGGGCCCCTGATGGAACTAGGAGGGTGCCACCAGCCCCTCCGCAAGTGCCCCTGCAAGTCCCTCCGCCTCTTCTCCCAGCACCTCCGGGTGTTCCTGCTGGCCTGGCCGGGCCAAGTGCACTGCCTGTGCCCCTGGCAGCTCTGGAGTGGCCCTGTGATGCTTTGGAAGTGACATTTGATTGCACTCCAGAGAACCTGGAGTTTTTCCTGTTGCAGGTGCGCAAGTTCCTATGCAATTTTTGCCACAGACGATCACTGTGTGGATTTTATCGGGTCACGCCTCTGGGACCGGGCAGCTGACTGGTTCATGGGTTTCCACAATGTCCAACGACTGGAACTCGTGAATGCCTTCATGTGGGCCCTCCGATGGCAATACGAAGACACCCTGGAACTAGAGAGAGAGCACACCCACTTGAGAGGCCTGTGATGGGGGGGGCACACAGTGCAGGAATACTCTAATGAATTCAAAACCATTGCTGCGAAGCTCCAGGGGTGGCCCGAAGAGGTTCTCATTGAATTTTATCAGGCTAGGCTGAACCACGCAATTCTGAATTGGGCACTGGCCCAGGGCAACCCACTAATGTTGAATGGGTGGATACAGGTGGCCTGTGAGGTGGAGAACTGCTCCAACCTTTTGTGGATGTACCAGCCTTGGGTTCCCACAAGGGCAACGACAGTGGTGGCAGCAGCGACAGAACGAGGGGTGAAAACCAAGACGAGAGAGGCCACAAGAGACCAACGGATGCATCAGGGCCTATGCCTGAGATGTGGAGCCCTGGAGCACTTTAGAGCAAGCTGCCATCTTGACAAGAACACCAGAGATGACAAGGTGAGCGAACGCAAAATTTCCGAGAGGAAGCCCAAGTCGCAAGGAACGGGGAGGAAGCATCCCAGGGTGCTTCAAGCAGGAGAGCGATGACAGCCAGACAGCACCTCCTCCAATGGAGATGAGGCAGGCGAGCCGGCAGGAAAAGGATGGGACCTGCTATGAAGGGCACAACGAGGCAGATCCGAAAGTCCCATGCGCCAATTTCAGTGAGAACCTCTCCCCCTTTGTTCTATTTAATTGTGACTGTAATAAATCTCGAGCAGGGCACTCAAATACAAGTGAGAGCCCTGATTGATTCTGGATGTGCCCGGGACTTAATCAGCCTGCCGCTAGTCACTGGGCTTGGGGTACTTGTCCAAGTATTGCCTGAGCCTATAGTTTTCACACAGATGGATTGAAAGAGGAATGCAAGTATAAAATGGTGCCCATGGTAATGGGGACGGGGTCCCATTGGGAGCAACGTCCATTCATTATTCCCCCTGCCACAAAATTCTCAATGGTACTGGGCAACCCTTGGCTATGAGATCATGACTCATATGTTCAATGGAGTGGGGGGGGTCCCTGCACTTCCCAGACCCATAAGTGGAATCCCAAGTGGAGGGGGATGCCAACTCCTGTTCTGGAGTGTGTTTGTTTGGCGCAAGGAGAGCTCGAACTCATCCCTCTTTAGTATAGAGATTTGACTAGAGTGTTTGAAGAGGAGGAGGCAGATGAGCTCCCCACCCCACTGAAAGTCGGACTGTGTTATAGAAATTTTGCCAGGGCACAAAATGTCCAAAGGGAAGCTATACACCATGAGCCCAACTGAAAAGCAGGAACTACACAGGTTTATTGATAAAAACTTTGCTTGAGGTTTTATCCATCCGGCCTCCTCCCTCTTTGGGTTGCAACTGTGCAGTGTCTCTGTCCAATGCCTACCCCCTCCCACTCATCAAAGGCTTCCTGGCGGAAGCTTCCCAAGGGCACATTTTCACCAAGCTTGACTTACGAGAAGCTTACTACAGAGTGCGCATTCGGGAGGAGGATGAACACAAAACAGTGTTCAATACCCCGTTAGGACAGTTTGAATACTTGGTGATGCCACTGGGGTTACTGGGAGCGCTTGGGGTTTTTATAAATTTAATTAATGAGGTGTTGCAGAAGCATTTATTCAAGGGGGCACTAGTGTACCTTGATGATATCTTACTTTATTCAAAAGTTAAAGAGTCACACGTAAAGTTGGTCAGGGAAGTTATCCAAACCATTAATGAGCACCGGCTCTTTGTTAAACTCTCCAAGTGTGGGTTTCATAAGGATGAACTGGATTTCCTAGGCTATTGGATTTTGGAGAATGGATTGGGCATGGACTCCCCACAAGGGCCGGCAGCCAGAGGAGCCAAATTGTTTTTAGTTTTTAGTCAGTTATATGGCCTATCTCTTCAAAACCACATGGTTGTGGCTACACCCAGATACTATGTGGTACATATTTAGTTGTGTGTGGGAAATCTACTATTAAAGTATTATTCTATGTGGCGTCCACCCCTTGGTATCACTGTACCGACCCATGATATTACCAGTTCCTGCCCAATGAGTACAAAAGAAAACCTCTCCTCAATAAGTATATTCATGGCCCCTCACCATAAAATTCCTGGTTATGTTCCTGGTTCAGGGTGGTGGACATGAAACATGTCCTATCTTCACAGTAAGCCTAAGAGATACAGTAAGCTAAGATAATGTAGCTGGTTCAAGGCCACCCAGGCTTCATTAAGAGATCACAATAAACTTGTGGTTTAATCAAAGCCCAGTTAGTTCTGATGTCTGAGTGTAGAGGAGTTGGTTTGTTGCCCTCACCTGGATGGCCCAGGCTAGCCTGATCTTGTAAGATCTCAGAAGCTAAGCAGGTTGGCCCTGATTAGCACTTGGATGGAAGACCACCAAGGAAGTCCAGGTATGCTTTGCAGAGGCAGGCAATGACAAAGCACCTCTGCTTAAAACCCTATGGGGTTGAAATAAGTCAGCTGTGACTTGACTTCACTTTCCACCAGTTGGTTTGTTAACCACAGCATTAGGGTTCCCAAGTACTTACTGCGAGCCGGCGGGGGAAACATGCTCTCCGGCCGGACCATTCCTCCCTGTAATGCACTATGCCATGGCCAGGAAGTGATGCTGGGCGACGCTCTGGCAATGGGGCTGAAAACCCGATGGTACCATTGAGTTTGCAGCCCCATTGCCAGAGTGTCGCCCGGCATCACTTCCTGGTGATGGCATGGTGCGGCAAATCTGTTGTCCCCATGGGAATGATCCTGCGAAGACGTCTGTGTCCCCCGCCGAACCACAGTAAATACTTGGGAAGCCTGCACTGCATCCACTAGCAGTGATTTGTTGTAACATTTGAATGAAAAAAAATGAAATCATAGTTAATTGAGCAGCACCACCTGCTGTGGTCATATTATCTGTGTATTATAAAATTCAGCAGTCTGGGAGAATCTTAATAGTGACATGATGCAAAGGTAAGCAAATAAATTGTAACAAAAGATCTTGGGTTGAACTCATCCTGATCCATAGGGAAAATACAGGTCTTTCTCAGAAATTTCAAAGAGTGTAAAAAATAAGTGTGATTCTAGGCCACCACTGAGTCTCATGACTAAGCCAAGATTTGAACTCAGGTGTCTGTGGCCCCAGCCCAGTTTTCTTTCCCCTGAACAAGAAAACAGACTTATCAGTATGGAAGAGACATTGTTTAGGTCAAGTCAAGTCAGGTCAGGTCAGCCTTTATTGGCATAAATTATCAGGATTGTTTAGGTCAGTGTGGGAATGTAGATTATATGTGTTCATCCAGTTTAGTATTCTCACTCCACTGGGCTGCTGATTCTAGCATGAGAAGACCCATATCAACTCCATACCAATACAATTCTAGCATTCCTATATTACCAGTGCAGTACTGGAAGTAGCTTTTCAGGTCTAGCACAACACACTGTCAACATAAGAATTAATTCTTAGCTGATATATTATAATGAAAATTTCTTCCACCATAGTGTTTTACATTTTTTTTGTCCCCAAGGCTCTTTATTTGGGTTGTTTGTTTTGTCTTTCCTATAGTGCATGTTTGCTTATATTTAGTTCTGCTCCCTAGAGACTGAACAGATGCCTCCCATCAAGTTCTGCCTCACCATTTGTAAGTTATTTCATCCTAGACAGGCCTGTTCTCCATCAGTAATGTTGAAATCTACCACTAGGAGTCGTTGTTTCCATCCTTTGCCCATTAGGACAAATTCTGTAGTCTCTAACCCTATCCACATGCTAGTGGGAACACAAGCATAATTTTTGTACAGTGTACACTTCAGTATTCTATATGTGTGTGTGAAGTAATTCTCATATTACATTCATCTGTACCTACTTTGAATGTAATATGAGAAACCACAGATTTATCCAGGTACTAGTCCTCAGTTTCGTCGACAAAGTGAACGAACACATATTGGTTCTTTCTTACAAACCAGTATACTTACATACAGGCAATATTTACAAGTGTTCAGTGTAACATGTGAACAGGGCTTCTGTGACGCTGTTCACTGTAACATGTGAACAGGGCTTCTGTGATGCTGCGCTTTGACTCTCTTTCTTTCTGTCTCTCTCTCACACACACAGCCTTTCAATAATACAAACTGGTTGTGCAAACTCCCCTTTCATGCAGCTTTTGATGAAACAAGAGACAGTCCTCTGTTAATATGCCTACCAGAATGCAGTATCTGCCCTAAAATGTCTTGCTATTAAGACCAAGTGTTATGGTCCATTAGGCCCATTTAGTATTGAACATGTTTTTTTATTTGGAAAGGCTTCAATCAAAAATATCTGAAAAGCTGTTTACCATCTTCAATCTTTGGTGGGTGTGGGGGAGATCCGACCTGATGAGACAATTCAAGACCACAGGAGTGATTTAATCGAGCAATCAGCAACATGTCAAACTTTATTGATGGGACCCTTCAGAGTCATGGCAGGTGATTTGATCCCCACTGGTGCAGACAAATCTTCCCCTGAAAACCCTGTTGCTAGCAAAAGCTATAGAAAGATTTTGTCTTGAATAAAACGTCTCTTTATTTTTGCCCTTGAACTGAGGTGATTTTGTTGCTGCTGCTGTTGTTCAAACCCTCCCAATTAGATTTTAATACCATTGTACTGGCCTTAAGATATTATTTATGACACAGCCCAACAACACTTACCTTTCCAAATGTCAAATGTTCAGTCAGGTGGTAAAAAAGTTATTCCTCTGATGAGACCAAACCAAGAAGGTAATAAATGTAATTTTCACAACATAGCAGTTTTAATAGCCATGAATGTGCTTTTAAAACTATAAGGATTTACACTTGAAAGGGACTTCAGAAACATAGTTATCTTCCATTTGGGGCTTTTAGCTATGCTGATGTGGAAATGTGGCTGCTGGGAAAGACAGACTACAAATAAGCACAAATCAATTGGGTGCTCATTTTCATTCCAAAGGGATACAAATCATTCCACTCTAAGTGATCATTTGATTCTATAAAGTGTGTATTTTTGAAAGCTTTATTGAAGAGTGTCATAAAAATTATGTTTTGTTTTTTCAAAAAAGCACATGGCAATGTAACTGGCATGAATGTCTGTGTTGCATTTCCGTCAGTTTAATGTAAAAAATATTCCCCTGTCCTCTTTGCTTTTATGACTGTATCACAATCATCTCCCAAAAGAAGTCATTTTGAATGCTTTAGATTATAATCTGTGGTTTCACATACCAAGATGCAGAGACACATAACTGCACTGAGTGCTCATGGAAGTGGGCTCTGCAATGTCTGAGTATTCCATGAATCACAATGCAACCCTCCCCCAATAATAGCTGTATTCACATGGTGGTTTCCCAGAGACCTGGGACAAAATTTAACCAAAGGGCTTTAGGTAGGGTTGCATGAATACAAAATAGGCATGTTTTTAATTACATCCAGGGGGCCTTCAGATGTGACAACTTTGACTGACTCCACAATTCTAACCTTATTTCTTCAGAATAAGTCCAACTGGAACCTAACAGGACTTGTTTCAGAGTAAACATGTTTTAGATCGCATAGTATCATAGAATCATAGAAAGAGTTGGAAGGGACCTTGCAAGTCATCAAGTCCAACCCCCTGCACTCTGCAGGAACATAGCTGAAAGATAGCCCTACAACATACCCGAAAGATGGTCATCCAGCCTCCACTTGAAAACGTCTAGCAAAGGAACATCCACCATCAACTGAGGCAGACTGTTCCACTACTCAACCACTCTTACAGTTAGAAAGTTTCTCATGATATCTACCCGGTAATGACTCCCTTGTAATTTCCGCCCATGAGATCTAGTCTTGCAATCCGGAGCAAGAGAGAATAGATCTGCTCCATCTTAACATAAGAACATAAGAGACGCCAATGTTGGATCAGGCCAAAGGCCCATCCAGTCCAACACTCTGTGTCACACAGTGGCCAGAAATACCAGGGGCCATCAGGAGGTCCACCAGTGAGACCAGGACAGCCCTCCCACTGTTGACCCCCCCCCCAAGCACCAAGAAGACAGAGCATCACTTGCCCTAGAGCCCCTATCTATACCTTGTGGCTAACAGCCACTGATGGACCTCTGCT
>NW_015169905.1:65867-100403 GCF_001447785.1 Gekko japonicus | reverse complement strand
AGGCCTACGGAGGGGAGGGGAGGGGGGAAGAGAAAAAGTGGAGACCCAACAGTACGCAACATTTTGTTGCGGGTCTCCACTTGTGCTTATCTAATCCCCTTTTGGAGCCGTCCATGCTTGTAGCCGCCACCACTTCCTGTGGTAGTGAATTCCATGTGTTAATCACTCTTTGGGTGAAGAAGTACTTCCTTTTATCCGTTCTAACCCGACCACTCAGCAATTTCATGGAGTGCCCACGAGTTCTTGTATTGTGAGAAAGGGAGAAAAGTACCTCTTTCTCTACCTGCTCTATCCCATGCATAATCTTATAAACCCCAATCATGTCTCCACTCAGTCGTCGTTTCTCCAAGCTAAAGAGCCCTAAGCGCTTTAACCTTTCCTCATAGGGAAAGTATTCCAACCCTTTTATCATTCGAGTTGCCCTTTTCTGCACTTTTTCCAAAGCTATCATATAATATCCTTTTTAAGGTGTGGTGACCAGAACTGCACACAGTATTCCAAATGAGGTCGCACCATTGATTTATATAGGGGCATTATGATATTGACTGATCTGTTTTCAATACCCTTCCTAATAATCCCCAGCATAGCATTGGCCTTTTTTATTGCAGTCACACACTGTCTTGACATTTTCAGTGAGTTATCAACTCCAAGATCCCTTGTCCACATGTTTGTTCACCTCCTCAAAGAACACTAACAGGTTAGTGAGACAAGATCTTCCCTTCTACATGACAGCCATTCAAATACTTGAAGACTGCAATCATGTCCCCTCTAAGCCTTCTCTTTCCCAGGCTAAACATACCCAAACCTTTCAGCCTTTCCTCATAAGACTTGGATTCCAACCCTCTCACCATCCTGGTTGCCCTCTCAGCCCACTGTTCCAGCCTATCTAGATCATTTTGAATCCTGACTCTGTCTTCTTCAGAATTAGCAATCCCACCTCTGGCTGCCCCTGCCAAACCATAATCGCTGCTGGGAGTCACGCCACCACCGTGTGCCTTGCCAAACCACCCAGTCCCTCGCTGCAGCCACAGGCCCGCCTCTGCCACCTCAACTTCCACTGCAAGATCGCTGCCACCGCCGCCTGAGGCCCAAGGTAGGCTGACTTTCCCTTCATGCTCCAAGTTGTTCCTTCTCTAAGCACGAGGCGGCATCTGGCAGAGAGGGGCACAACCGGCTGTTAAGGGGGTGCTGGCTCCGCCCCCTGTAGAAGGCCAGGCTGCAACTGCAGCCCTTCTCCTTCCTCCTCTCGAGGAGGCAAAGGTGGCCCTCATGAAGCATGCCATTGGCTGCTTCATGTAGGGCCGAATTAGTTAAAGTTCAATAGTCTCAGAAGCTGGAGGCGCTGGACCACTAAAGATCTTCTCAAACTGGGCCTCATCGAGATGGAGAACTTCAGCAAGGGAGGCCAACTTGATTGGACGCCTGCCACCTCATCCAAAGGCCCGGTGAAACAGCACTGTTTTACAGGTCCTGCAAAATGGTAGAAGACATAAACACAAAATAGCTATTAGAGGTACAATCATGGATTGAAGCTGGGAGTAGTAGAGGGCAGTGGTAAGAAATGATCCTCTCCCAAAAAAGAACAGCCAAAAGAAATCACGTACAATCTCAATAACTCTGGTGATGAATCTTGTTTTGTAATTATTGTGCCTACAGATCTGAATCAGCATAAAGGGAATTCTAAAGCAGCATTCCCCTTTCCTCAACTGTATCACAGAACTCTAAATCCTTACCCAGCAAGTTTCTATTTCCCCTCTAAATCCTTACCCAGCAAGTTTCTATTTTTTTCCCCTGCTGTAACATGCTGGCTGCAATCCATTGGAAATCAGGACCAGACACCAGAAGACACCAGTGGTGAAAAGGAAACAAATTCAGAGTATGGGACAATAAGTGACATGGAGAAGCTCTGCCTTGCATTCACAAGATGTTATGAAAATGCTGCTGTGAAATGGGGGGTGGAGCACAAATAATATTTGGGGTGCCACTTGTTCCCCTGCCACCTCTTTGTTGTACTGCATATGATTCCAAGTGACTGAGCTGGGAGATGAACAAGTCCTGCCACTACACAAGGTCAAAAGAAGAAGTTAACTAAGGAGAACAGATACAGAGCACAGATATGCTGTTAAGTTCAGACCACACTGCTGCTGTATCTATGTTACAAGAAAAATTAGCTGAGCTTACAAAAAGCCAGTTTTGCCACCAAGAGCCAGTTCCAGTTTATGACTCCCAATAACAGGTCCTTTGTGATGGAAAGTGCCTTCAAGTCACACCAACTTATGGCTACCCCATAGGGTTTTCAAGGCAAGAGACATTCAGATGTGGTTTGCCAATGCCACCTCTGCATCACAACCCTGGTATTCCTTGGTGGTCGCCCATCCAAATACTAGCGAGGGCTGACCCTGCTTATCTTCTGAGATCTGATGAGATCAGGCTAGCCTGGGCACGGGTTGTTACCAAAATCAAAAACAAAATTTATACAGTCAAAACATTCCAAAACTGAGCCTTGAAACAGTTCACTCCAGGTGTGGCATCAGTCTGAATGGCATGTGAAGTACTTTCCTATGCACAGTATTTTTACAAGGCTGAGGCATAAACACAGTTATATAAAAGTAGTTATCTGTAATGCATAACAGTATGGTGGGGAAGGTCATATATTTTTAATGATGTCAAGTCATAATGAAAATAAACAGAAATTGCTTTGCAGGGGTGTAGTTTGTTCTGGAACTAGGAGAGCTAATCTTTAAATGTGTCTCTTGCAAAACTAGGAGCCAATCCTTGTTTGACTGCTTTATTAAAATAAATACAGTGCGCTTCTCAAATTAAAAAAAAATCAATTTGAACATCCCTCGGCAAACAATTTTCTTCCTGTTGGAACCATTTTCATTTTTAATTATAAACATAATTTATCAATGTAACAAGGCTTGGCTAAAGATTAGCAAGAAAATGGTTGAATAATTTATTATTTTAATTTTATTAAGCAAGCAAATTATGAAGAGCTCATCACAGAGAGATCTTCTACCCTGTGGCACAAAGAATGGATGCTGCAGGGTCTCAGTTCTTCAGCCTGTTCCCACACCTAAAAATTCTCCTGTCATTGAGGTATGAGGATATTGGGATTTCAGCTAAAGAGATCTCAGTGGATCAAAGAGTTCTCAGTGTATTCAGGCTATGAAAAAGCTCAGATCTGTGGACTATCAAAAATCGCTAAGTCTATATTTCACTAAATAATATTTAAATACTTGCAGATGATTAAAGGAATCTCCCTATGACAAATGACTGGTAATGGAAGTTGATCCAACTACCTCTTGACAGTAGTGATTATTATCTACAATGTATAATCAATTATTATTACATATGATTCTATGACTACACCATGAGACTGGGATGGGTGAGGAGAGGAAACATGCCAATATTGCCTTTCTATGCAACATTCTTCTCATTTATATAAAAATAATAATAACCTTTGTATGTTTGTGAAAGTGGAGGGATCTTCCATTACAGCTGCAGAACATCCCTGCCATATACCACATCATTTTGACTTGCTCAGGATAGAAGGAGAGAGGAAAGTACTATTTTGAGAGCATAGCACTGCTACATCCACACACAAGAACAGGTGATCCGCAAGCACATTAAAGGGGCATTTCATTTTCCTCTGCCCCACTATTTCTGCTTTCCCTTCCCTGAAATCCCTTATAGCCACTACTTTTATCCTGCTTCTTTCCCTTCTTCCCTCCCATCATCCAGCCTACTTTTATCTGCCTCTCCCTTCAGCTTTCTCTCCTTTCCTGTGTCTGACAGCCTCTCCTCAGGAAAACTTTGACTGAGTTGTATAGTGCCAGCTGCTGGGCCAGGACCAGTTGCACAGTGCTAGTTGCTGTGCCTGGATGCTCAGTGGGACTTATGAAAGGTACATCAATTTCCCCTGTATCCTTCTCCCCACTATTTCCTCTTTCCCCCCTCCTGGCAGCCCCTTTATTTTTATGCTTTCCCTCCTCCTGGCAGCCCCTTTATTTTTATGCATCCCTGTGTATTTCCTTCTCACCTACCACCCAACCAACCTTTTATCCCCCCCCCTTCTTCATTTATATCCTGCCTTTTTCCCTGTGGGAACCCAAAGGAGCTTGCATCATTCCCACATCCTCCATTTTATCTTCACACCACTCTTCTGAGGTAGATTAGGCTGAAAGTGTGTGACTAGAACTTCTAGTTGGTCTGAGTCTGGTTAATTTCAGCGGGGCTTTGTTCCAATAAGCAGGGCTTTTTTTGTAGCAGGAACTCCTTTGCATATTAGGCAATCCTCCAAGAGCTTACAGAGTTCTTCTTACAGGGCTACAAAGGCATAACCCGCTCAGAGCGAGAAGTTTGCCGATTAATGATGCTCACCACTGCTTGGCTGTCACACCAAAAATTTCGCTTGTTACGAAAATGCTTGCCCCATATAATCACTGCCACTAGAAAAGGAAAGAATTCCAAAAATGTTAGATCTCTCAAGATATCAGACTCCTGCCAACATTTTGGCCAACGCTGAGCACACCAATGGCCTGAAAAATAAACCCCAAAACTGAGGCTACCGGCTGCATCTGAATGGACCTGCAAAGAGTCCCCAGGTGACAGGGGGGGCTGCCAAATGGATGTGCCATTGAACTTTTCCAGAAATTGACACCAGACCCCAAGATCTGTCTTAATACCTCTTGTAACCCTAATGTGAGGAGGAGGAGCAGACACCCCTGCTGTAGATCGGGCCAAACGTGCACAAAAAGCCCTGCCAGGTGTAACTACTTTACAGGCAAAATTGAGGTGCCCCAATAGAGATTGCATCTCCCTCAGCGTGCATTTTGTAGATGCCAGCATTTTCTGCAGGAATCTGCGAAGGGAAGAAAACTTATCCTCAGGAAGTCTAGACATGCCCAATCCCGAATCTAGTAACATGCCCAAATATGTCAGCTGTGTTGTAGGACCATCAGTTTTATCATTTGCAAGGGGAAGTCCCAATTCATCTGCTAATGACTGAAAAGTGGCCAGGCAAAAGGCACACTGTGGGGAACCAGATGGACCAATAAACAGGAAATCATCTAAATAATGTGTGATATGGGGGGTATATGGTCTTCCTTTTGCTACAAATTCCAAAAAAGAACTAAAGGCCTCAAAAGTACCACAGGCTACAGAGCATCCCATGGGCATGGCTTTATCCACGTACCATAGACCATCCAGTTTAAAACCCAGTAGGCAGAAATCGGCTGGGTGAACGGGCAATAAGCGGAAAGCTGACTGGATGTCACATTTTGCCATGAGGGCACCAGAGCTGCAGGACTGGACTAAACGAAAGATGCATACTTAACTGAACAAAGTTCTGGCAGAATAAAATAATTAACCGATGAGCCCTTAGGGTATGAAAGGTGGAATTCACCTGGGGCCTTCTTAGGAACCATCCCCAGTGGTGAAACCCTGATATTATTAATTGAAGGGGCTGAAAAAGGTCCTGCAATCCTGCCCTCGACACACTCCTGTGCCTCAGATAAAGGTCTTTCACATCATTTACCATACTACATGGTCCTTTTAACTAGGGATGCCAACTGTTGATTTTCGATGGAGGATCTCTTAGACATCTTTATGTTTAAAATCTATGGCATGGCAAGACTCACCTGATATGTACAAGAGCAAAGTTCCAGAGCAACTGGTTAGCCAGGGTATAAGCTTTTGAGTGTCAAAGCTGCCAATCAGAGTAGAGAATACTGACCTTGATAGACCAAGGATCTGACTCAGTAGCCCTGTTCACAACTTAAAGTAAACAAATGTACAATCCATATACAGTATACACTTGATTTTTCTTTATATGTAACTCATTTAATTATTACATTATATTCAACACATGTTCAGCTGAATGCATGTTTTAAACCCCACATTTATTCAAGTACCAGTCCCTGGCCTTTGTAAAGTGAATGTGCATTGTCTCTTTCCTACAAATTGATGGACGTATATACCTGCAGGATGTACATGCGTTTACTCTACAGAGTGAACAGGGTTGGTATAAGGCAGTTTCTTGTGCTCATGTATGTGTATGCACCATAACATTTCTGGTTACAGACCTGTGTTTACTCCTCACAAAGCAGCCCTGCTCACAAGTTGCAGTGAACATAAGTACACTTGATTACTCTTTATATGTGTGCTGATCAATTTTCATGTAACAGTCAACTCATGTACAGCGGAACATGTGATGTAAAACCCACATTTATCCAGGTATTTTTATTTTCTTTTAAAAATAATTTTTGATAAATTAAATTCACATAATTTGCCACTGTAAAATGTAGCAACCACAACAAGACAGAATCACATCAAGGAGTGATCGGGGCAAAAATCTCCTGTACGATTGCAATCCAAATCTGAAAAAATTGCCACACATCAATCCTGCAAGGACAGAAAACAACAAACAGTCTTCCAATTAGAGAAAGTTGTACCATCCCAACACATCACAGTTTCTTTACATCTATATGCTACAATTCAAAATATATAAACAATTACCTAGTAAGGGTTTACACCTAAATGTACTTAAACATTTATCCAGGTATTGATCCTCAGTTTTGTTTATAAAGTGAGTGCACATTGGCTCTTAAAACAAGGGCTGATTTCGCATTAGAGCTGCCTCGATGTTGCACCGCCATTTGCCCCGATACTATTGGTCAATTTCACACCTGAAGCCGCGGGGCTGCATTTGACCCGCAGCTTTGCCCGATTTCCTCCGCAGTTTCGTGATCCTCAAAAAACAGGATCACGAAACTGCGGGGGAAATCGGGCAAAATCGCGAGTCAAAATGCAGCCCCGCAGCTTTGGGTGTGAAATTGACCAATAGTATCGGGGCAAACGGCAGCGCAACATCGAGGCAGCTCTAGTGCGAAATCAGTCAAGGTGTTACACATACTCTTCATCCCCAGTAGGCTAGATGGAATGATTAGAACAAAGTATAATCTAATATGCTAACATAACATATGTAGATTTGGACATTATTTGTTGTCTTTTGTTCCTGCAAGTTTTAACTTGGGGGAATGAGAGGGCAGAAGTATTATTTTACTTTCTCAGAGGGATATTGTAAGAATTAATTAGTTATCATTTGTACAGCACATTGAAGATGAAAGCTGTGTTCAGGTGTTAAGTATTAATTTTGTGAAGAACAATGCTGCTTTCCAGCAGAGTTTCTGACAGAGCAGCTATTAAACTAGGAGTGTTTTGATCCCTCTTAATTGACTTGCAAGAAGTTCATGACAGCTTTTTCAGACTCAGGCTTCAATCTTAAGCAAACTTATTAGAGAAGTTGTCCAACTGAATTTACTGGAGCTGTGTGATGAACCTTTATTACCATGATTGCTGTGGTTTGGTGGCCAAACTGATATTACTGACTTCCATTTTAAAAGGGCAAAACTGTATGCAGAGAGGCACCCAGAAAAGCTATCAATTCTGATGATTATAAGTTTTGGTCATCTATTATTGCCTCCTTTCTTTGACTTCTTAGCATCTACCACCCATCCAGTACCTTGTCAATTCACTCTATCCCCCTTTTCTGCTTCTCTTAGCTTCCCAGACTCTCAAACCACCCTCTATGTCTTTCTGTCACCCCTTAACATTTTGCAGGTTCTTTTGTTTGAGGACCAATGTGAACTTTTTTCATATGTATGGATGATAACAGTCTGAATCATTCAAAAGGGAAACAGAAAATTAAAAAAAACAACAACCAGGGGCTTGAAAAAGGAGAAACAGCAATATCCGAGTTAGGAAAGTAGTCTCCATTGAGGCATTTTAGGAACATTTTTCTTGTGTGGATTTTGTATTATGTCCCTGATACTCCCTCCATTTTGGACCAAACTAGGCTTAATGATGGGACTAGAATGATATTTACCAGCATTTTCAAAAAGGGAAAACAGCCCTGATTCGGATGGCAAAGAAAGGGGTTAATCTCTCTCTCCACGTTTTTATGATTATATCTAATCACTCTTTCATCTTGTTTGTACCCCTGGAAGGCAGGGTGTCACAATCAGAGAGGGCACCAGTCTCTTTTCTCTTGCAGGAACAACAGCAATCCAGAGGGGATTAGTTTTGATCACCAAAACAGAAGAACATGTGATATAAAACCCACCTTTAAACCCTCTCTCCCTTACACCACAATGCTGATCTGAGTTGGGACTCCTGAGACAGAAATCCATTCATAAGACAGGAATCCATTCATTCTCATCTATTTTGGTCCTCACGCCTTATGACTAAACCAGTTACAGGTTTTACTAACAAAAGCTGCAATTCTAAAAACACTTTCCTAGGACTAAGCCCTACCATCCCCATCTTCCTCTTACTTTTAATTTGAGGTTCATTGACTTCAGTGGTAAAAACCCCCAAAACTACTGAAAGTGCTCTCTGTGCCACCGCCCACCAACCCAGATGGAGCGTGGAAGAGAAAGACATAGTCTTTATACTCTGTGTGATGTTGTCAGGGTTCCCAGTCAATCACACTCAACACCAAGTTTTCAGAAGATTCAGTTTATTGAGAGAGAAAGTACTTGAGACACCATGAACTCCTGTGTCAGGAATGGTGGGAGAGGCACGGGGCTTTTGGGATATACCCCCTTCAAAGGAGACCCCCTGATACTACAAAGCCAATAAGCAAGCACTATGAAGCACGAGCTAACATCCAGCCATTAGGTTCCCAGCAGGAAGCTCGGGGAAGAAACGCCTCTAGCCTCAAGGACAGTTGCAAGATAAGTGCTAACAAAGGAGAAGGAGTGGGGGAGGCGAGCAAGCACATCCCATTGACAGAACATTCCAACCCATGGCAGCATTAGCTGACATTCTGCCCCTCCAAAGAGCCTCCCCCCGGCTTGTCAGGGAAGGCTGAATGAAAGTCCCAAAGGAGTCTTCCACCCACTCCCAGTGATGCGGCCCGAAATCCACCCAATCAACCAGGTAATACAAGAGGTCCCTTTTCAGTTTAGTGTCCAGAATCCGAGAGATTTCCAGCCATTTCCTCTTGGGGAACCATTGTTGACAATTTCCAGGTGGAGGCTGTAGATCACTCAGACTTACAACTTTTCGGCCCTGGGTCCTGTTTGAGAAGGCTATGATGAAAGACAGGATGCAAATGTCTCAGGTTTTTTGGCAAGGCAAATTCAACAGTCACATCATTTAACACACGGGTCACCGGGAAGGGCCCAAAATATTTCCACCCTAGCTTCCTGCTCGGTTACAACCCTTTGATGTTTTTGGTGGAAGCGTAGACAGTGTCCCTGGGTTGCAGGTCCAATCCCTGTGACTGTTTCTTATCTACTTGCACCTTGTAAGCAGCTTTAGCCTTGTCAAGTGCCCTCCCCACAACAGGCCACACCGCCTGCAGCTGTTTACACCAGTCAGACACCTGGCCCTTTGTAACCATACACTGCTTTGAAGGGGGACACCCCCGTCATGGAATGAAGGGTGTTGTTGTAGCAATACTCTGTAAGCCTCTTTCTACAATTCGTTGTATTTATTTCCACAATGGGCCTTATTCCTAGTAGGATATAAAAATATTCCAAAACTTCAAAATAGAATAGGATCTTCTGTGAATAAATTCTTTTGACTAGAATGAAAGAAGCATGCTCTATCTTTACAAGGCTCCCAAGGCTGTTCACAATTAGGACCATGAAATAACTATAAAATTATCATTAAAAATATCATAATAATAAAACCAATCAAAAACATCACAGGGTACAATCAGCACTGCTGCCTAAGCAGATATTCAGAAGACTTCTAAATGAAAAATATTTTTTAAGCTTCTTCTGAAGAGGCTTGCAGAGAAGGCACCACTCTAACTTCTTGAGGGAGGGTCTTCTACAAACTGGGAGTAGCAGCTGAAAAGGAGCTCATGTGAGTCTCTACCAACTTGGTCAATACAGATTCCCACAGGAAGGTTTCATGTTGATCTTAAAACTCGAGCAGGTGGATATGAGAGGATGGAGTATTAAAGGTACTTTAGACCCAAGTAATGTAGGACTTTAATGGTCAAAATCTGCATTTTAATTGGGCTCAGAAGCATACTGGAAGCTAATGCACTGAAACATCTATGTACATATGGCAGGTTTCAGTTAGGACTCCTACTGCTGCGTATGGCAATAGCTGAAGCTTCTATGCTATCATCAAGAGCAGACCCTTTTTGAACATGTTACAATAGCAAAAAATACTGTTACCAAGGCATATATAATAGGGGCAAGATATGCTTTCTACAGGAATGGTTACAGCTGAGCAACCTAGGAAACAGACACTCTGGCTGGATATAGGCACCCCAGTTGCATCATGCAAAGTTATGTTGTAGTTTCTGGACCCAAGGGACATATCTGTAGCAGAATAGGAGCATCACAGTGGATAGTCATTCTTCTAAAAGATCACTAGGACATTCACATCTTCACAGAATATTTCTTTCTTTCCTTTTCTTTTTCTTTTTGCCATCAAGTTTCAGCAGACTTATGGCTAGTTGCGACCCCATAGGGTTTTCCAGGCAAGAGATGTTCTGACGTGGTTTGCCATTGCCTGCCTCTGTGTAGTGACCCCAATGTTCCTTGGTGGTGTCCCATCCAAAAACTAACCAGGCCCAACTCTGCTTAGGCGGCGATCATATGCACAATTAGACTCGCCATAGGTGTGAATGCCGGGTGGATTTATAGGGCGCGATCAGACAACAGCATATGGGAAGCGCTCTGCAGCCATCTGCAGCCTGTTCTGCTCTGCCACAGAATCAGAGTTAAAAGACACTGGGAGAAATCTGGTAGAAAACGGGTTGCAACAGGCCACGGATGGACTTTCCCTGTCTGATCGCTCCTGCATGCTCTCATGGTGTCAGGATGGTCTGATCAGGCCATCTCGACTCTGCACCATTGTTTTCCCCTGCTTCTCAGTATGCATATCATCACAAACTCCATTGGGATTCCTCAGTGTAGAGATGTGATTCATTGATTCCCTGTTAAAGCACATTGGAAACAAATGGCCAACACCCCCCCCACTCACCCGTGGTTGCATCTGATCATGCAATGGCGGACTGTGCTTGTAGCTCCCAAGGACTGTGTGATTGCGCAAATGCGGGTCAAACTCCTCCGGAGGAAATAACCTTGCTTCCTCCCTGTTTTTTTTGGTGTGTGTGACCACAACGTTAGCTTCCAAGATCTAATGAGATCAGATTAGCCTGGGCCATACAGGTCAGGGCTATAAATCAGCAGAGTATAGGTCGCATGAAAAATGAAACAAAACTTCAGACTGGCTCAGGATGCCACTGCTTCCCTTGTATTGGCACCCTGTAAATACTGGTGCAGCATTTTGTATCCCCCAGTTCTAACATGAGGAAGAACCACTGATAGCAGTAGTAAGCACCACCATCAATATGGTACCTTCCAGAAATAGCTTGGTGCTGTGCAATGACATTCACAGCTTCTTCTTCAACAGCTGTGCTCATGGGCATGAGAATGGAGCACAACAAAGAAAGAACTAATTTACAGAAGAGATTTCACTAGTTGTTAAGTTTCATGCAGTTTCAGAGTTTGGATTTCACCCAAATCCAGTCCATCCCAACATCTGTTTATTAAAGTCTCTTGTGCTGAATATATTTGCTACCTTTGAAGTTGTGCATACAACTACTTCTGCCTTAGCTAGTTTTGATGCCTTCTTAAGAGGGTGGAAGGAAACTTATCTCCATCCTTGTTCTCATTATTCTTTGGGCAGTGCTTAGCTAATAGGGGAAGAATGAGAAGTTGTGCTATTACAGCTTACACCACAAGCACTTACATGGTGTCCCAACATCTGATATATTCAAAACATGTTCTTCTTTGGTGTATATGTGTAGGGTGCCTTGCAAAATGCATGCATTTTTGTACCAATGTTAGACAGCCGGAAGTGTAAGCAGTGAAAGAAACTTGGGGCCTGCATGTCTCAAAGGGCAGCTCTCAGTGACACAATTAAGATGCTCACTTGCAGAGTAGGCACAGTGAGACATTTAGGTAGGTAGGTAGGTAGGTAGGTAGGTAGTTTAACATTTCTATTTCTCCTTTCCTCTTGGTTCAAAACAGTTGCAATAATAATTAAAACTTTACCAGCTAAAACCAAAGATAAAATGAGCCCCAAATCCCCCCTCTTACAAGACATGTTACCATGTAAGTGAATTGTCCTCTCCTTTCCTCAAGCAACAAGTGTGAGAGATGTCTGCTTTTTACAAAATTAGATCATAAGAACAAAGTCTGAGTCCAGTGGCACCTTTAAGACCAACAAAGTTTTATTCAAGGTATAAACTTTCGCGTACAAGCACACTTCATCAGACACAATTAGATGGAAGTTTCGGGAATCTACCAAAACGAGATCATGCAAGTGAAGGGAGACAAACCCTCCTTCCCCATTCCATTCCATTTCTTCGAGTACTTTTCTCTCACTACAGCTGATTTCCAAGAGTTTAGCAGGGAGAAATCTGCTTCAAGCACCAGCGTAAGGCATGGAAGGCATGGTTAATCTTCTCTGAACCATGTGCTCTGGTTTTATTTATGGTCCTTGCATCTGCCAAACACCTTTATTATTCTCATTCTGTATACTAATTTGCTGCTCACCCTCTACCTAATTGTATGGACTGGTAACTTCCATTTCAATGTATCTGAAGTAGCATACATGCACACAAAAGCTTATACCTTGAATAAAACTTTGTTGGTCTTAAAGGTGCCATGGGACTCAAACATCGTTCTTCTGCTTCAGACCTACATGGCTAACCACCTGAATCTATCAAAACGAGATCATGCAAGTGAAAAGAGACAAACCCTCCTTCCCCATTCCATTCCATTTCTTCGAGTACTTTTCTCTCACTACAGCTGATTTCCCAGAGTTTAGCAGGGAGAAATCTGCTTCCAGCACCAGCATAAGGCATGGCTCTGGTTTTATTTTAAAAATAGATTCCAACCCTCCTTTTTTCCTCAGGTAGGCTCAAAAACCAAACTGTACCCAACAATACCCAACTTTTAATTTTTTATACATTTGCTTTCTAGTTACATGGGTAGGGCCACTGAGTTGCCCCAGAGTCAAAATGTAGTCAAGTAAGAGTATGTATACATCTATAGAGAAAATGTATGACTAAACCTTCACCGTGCTACACATTCGAGGCCATCCTGCCAGTTGTTTGGTGACCACACACATGTTACACACACACAACTAATATCTATGCTGGCGGAACCCTGGTCTGCTGGTCCCCTTAACACTGCCTGAGCCAATCACCCTAGATAGCCGCAGAAGGCCAAAGAGTTAACCGGGAACAAGGAATGTACTAGCACTTTATTATGTTATTATGTTTGAGTTTTAATACTGTATTTATGAAATTATGATTTTATGTGATTGTATTGTTGAGATGTTATTCTGTTGTGAGCCGCCCTAGGCCGGGAGGCCAGGATAGAAATCTAGTAAATAAATAAATAAATAAATGTTGGGAAAGAGAGCTGACATTCACCTACCTGTCCATCTTAAATGCAACTGCAATCCTGTGCAGTGTTACTCCAGTCCAAGCCCACTGATGCTCTGCATAGGATTCTGCTGTACCCAATACTCAAACATGCTCAGATTTAAGGAAAGTGTAAGTATAAAAGGAAAACGCACACAGAGAAAATGTACGTGAAATAAACCAGCTCCATTAGAAATATGAAAGTCTATATTCAAAGAGAAGTGAACAGCTAAATACAAGTGAAATAACAACCCAAGCTAAAACTTGTAATAAAACATCAAAGGCAGCAAAGAAAGGGGGAAGAAATTGTTTAGGTGTAATGGAAACAGGTAACCTGCTGTGTCTTGTGCTTCAGGCAATTAGGAGAATAGTAATGTTAATATACGTGGCAAGTGCTCATATTGTTCTTGCTGAGAACTCAGTTGAAATCTCAAAGTCTTAAAAGTGAGAAACTGATTAGCACTTCTAGAAGACTGGGAGGAAAACAACCTGTTTGAAGTAAGAGACGAGACTCAGTGTTTAAAATTAATTTTTCAGCCCATTACAAGGGAAAAACTAAGCTTACTTTGATGGTGCCAGTTAAAATTATTGGAATGTTGGAAGCATTTGTCTCTGTTGATGTGAGGGCAGAACCAAGGAACTAGAAGAGGTTTTGATCTTTTCTTGATTTTATCTTCACAGTAGCTTTTTGTGGGGAAGGTATGGATTTTGTTTTGTTTTCTGAAGCACAGAAGCAGGCAGATGTTGAATATTCATAATTCTGATTCATTTTCTTTATTAATCATTTTAACCCATTATCTTCAAGAAGAAAGCAGGGAAGATTATTTTTTCCCCTCTACCTGGTGTTGCCGTTGAATGCTTGTACAAATAATTTCCATTTAGTGACTTGAGAATTCCAAAGAAGCAGTGACAAGAGCTTTCACTTCAAGGAATAGATTTAGAGCACAAGATGTATAATTTCCATACAATCACAGTCCTGGGTTTTTAAAATTTGATTAAACCTGCCCATACATAAACTGAATTCAGCCTGATAATACCTACTATTTGTTCTTCAAAATGGATTAAAGGGAACACATAGATAGTAGGTTTGTCCTGTCTCTCAGTGAATAACTTTTGTTAAAGACATCCACACACACTAAGAAAAACCTTTGTGGAACCATATACTCCCTGTTGGCCCCATGTGAACTACCCAGGGGTTAGCATGGGTCAAAACTTCCTGTATTTGTGGCCTAAGACAATCAGTTACACCAAACATTTTCACACTGTTTTCCTATAATATCTTTGTTCTATAAAAGTGAATTTTCAGCTCCTACACAAGATCAATAATGGCAGACAGGTTT
Source organism: Gekko japonicus (assembly GCF_001447785.1). Lineage (NCBI taxonomy): Eukaryota > Metazoa > Chordata > Lepidosauria > Squamata > Gekkonidae > Gekko > Gekko japonicus. The sequence continues at coordinate 85,595 of NW_015169905.1, read as the reverse complement.
CCCTATAAAACAGCTTTTCCACCATTACCAAACTTCCCCTACAATGTAAAGTGTCAGGAAAGTGTTGGGTATGTTCTAAGGCTGTGTTCACATGGCAAGCTTCTTGCAATTTATTCTCACAATAAATTTGATCCGGGAATATTTTTTTCGGGTTGGGATGATCACACATCCCTCCCCAAACTGCTTGCATGGTGCACTGTCCAGATAGCCACAAGAGGTTTTTTTTTAAAATTGCTTTGTGCATACAAATATGAACACAGCTGAATCACTGTTCCCACTTGGCCACACGACTGTCCCCACTTGGCCACACACACACACAGAGAGAGAGAGAGAGAGAGAGAGAGAGAGAGAGAGAGAGAGACATCAACGGCAGGAGTTGCAAAGAGGTGGCGGGGCAGAAGGAAGCTTTGCTCGCACCTCGGAGCCAAGGCGAACAAGCTCTATGTCGCTTCTCCCAACTGACCCAGTCGTACTTCTCCCCCTCCCCGCCTCCAATACAAACACTGGAGAAATAATTCCTCCTTCCCATCATTGTCTGCCTACCGGAGGCTCTATCACATTTGTTGTCTTCTCCACTAGCCTCCACTTTCGAAGGGGAGGGGAGAAGCCCAGAAGAATGGGCGAAAACAGCCATTCGAGCAGCTGCAGCCTCAGAGGCATGGTGCCGTCCATAGCAACAGTTCATATAACAGGCACACACACACAAATGCAGGCAGGTGCTTCCTCTCAGTCCTCTCTTTTCTGTCTCAATCCGTTCAGAAATTTACTGCAGCTGTGAAAGGACCAGTCATTTCCACCATCCACCATTTCCACCACCACCCCAATCTTTTGCTGGCAACCCAGGGTTTTAACTGCTCGGAGACCAGAGAGAAGGGAGAGAAGACTGCAAGGAGGGGACAAATGGAAAAGATTGGAGGCCTGTAGCATGGAGCCAATGAGTGGCGGCATGCCTTGCAAACAACAGGTCAATCGGAAGGGGGGATGTGCGCTTGAATGTTTAAATGTAGAGTTCAATCATTGCTCATGCGCTCAAGGACGGAAGCTGGAAAAAAAAACCTCATCGCACGAAGGATGGTCAGACGACTGTAATCACAATCATTGTGAGAGATGGCTGCCCAGATCGGTGAAATTGCGGATGCAAAGTGCAAATACGGGAAAGTACTTGATTTTCCCGGTGCAGGAAAATGCGAGAGAGAACCGGGAGCATTGCAGGAGTCAGCCCACTTTGGCGTGGGAGGTGGATCAGCCTGTCTGGTCAGTGATTTTAAAAGTGGGAGGAAACAGCAGTGAAACCAACTGTTTGACCACAGCCTAAATCATGGGAAGAATTACTTTACAGGACATCTTCTTAGTCCACATAGGATGAGACCCATAATGACTGAGCTGTGTGTGTGTGTGTGTCTGTGTGTCTGTGATCAAGTCACTTCCAACTTACGGTGACATTTTTATACTTGAAGCTTGAATCACTCTTGCTCCCATTACTTGGTAATGTGAATGTAAAATCTCATTGGCTCAAATGAACATTTCTGTTCCAAAATGCCTTAGCTCCACATTCTCTTCCTTATTGACAATGATTAAATGTTTCAGGTAAGCAACATAAGAGACATTTCAGCTTCAGATCTACAGGTTTCAGCTTCAGATTTCACATATAGCCTCTTAGGGATCTTATTTGCACCAATTGTAAGGATATTCCTTGCCTGAAAGAGAGTAAAAAAAGTAGAAATTCTGCCAAAGCTTATCTCAGAAGCATTGGAGCTCAGAACCCAAAATGTTTAAGCCATTAAATAGAAATGGACAGCAGATCTCTCCTTATATATAATTGAGTTTTCATCCCCCAACGTTCTATGCGTGCCAAAATAGGTTGGTCACATGAACTGCCCATCAGAATCTGTGCCTGGTCCCGCCCACAGAGCCAAAACTCCAATCCCAACACTCCCTTTACCTCAACGGCAGCCGAGCGATCATTCAGTCATTAGGAGAAGACCAGATGACATCGTGATCTGCCTGATGACAGATGATGAGAACTACCAGCTTCAGTGGACTCCAGATGTTTCAACGGACGTTCCGGTGTAAGTTTATGTGTGTGAAGACGATCTTTTCCTGACGTCAAGACGTCTTCAAAGGGGGGTCTGTTACGAGCAGATCTTTTTATTGGACTTTTACACATGAATAAAGTTGATATTAAAAGGACTGCTTGGGATGCTGACCAGAGATTCTGAGCTATAAGGGGTCAAGGGAAGGCTACCGGAGACAGAAAAACAGCTGAAGTATTAACCAGCTAAAGCAAACATCGACTCAGGAAAGAGGCCCCTAGTTATCTGCATGTTAAGCTTGAAGAAGCAACTACACAATGGGTTTCTAGGACGTGCCTAGACATGATGTCTCCAAGATAGTAAGTTTGACCCTGAAGATCAACCCTCCCAGAAGATTTATCACACATAGCACCTGGCATTTACTTGGGAGAGGAAGGGAAAGGAGTTTGTAAGCCGCTCTGAGACTCCAAGTGAAGGGCGGGGTATAAATCCAATCTCTTCTTCATCTTCTTAATTAGCTCTTCTCTTTTTTGTTCAGGTACATTCTGAAATCTCAGTATATAAGCGGCTCTATCCATCTCCAATTGAATCAGAGAGTCCAGGGCCATCTTCTGTTGTGTATCTAACCTATCCATCCCCAATAATGCTGCTTCAGCTTTCTCTACAGCTTTCTCGGCTTGTTGTGCCACCTCCGTTATTTCCTTTTTATTTTCTAGTAGTTGTTTGTTAAAATCAGCCATTTTAACTTTTATGTCTCCAATCTCAGTCTTTAATTTTTTCATTTGATCTGTGACTTGTATCAAAACCGTCTGCACTTGATTTAAGCCTAATTGGAGTTTGTCTTGCAGGTCATTCTGCAACTCGCTTAGACTTGCATGAAATTTAGTTTGCATATCCGTCTGAGTTTGGCTCAAGCTAGTTTGAAAGATAACCTGCATATCATTTTTGAAGTCTTTCAGAGATTCTAATGTCAACATAGTTCCCAATGACTTAGTCTGTGTGGTAGGCAAAGATGCCGCAGATGTTGGCGGCGTATTTTTCTTAAGTGGTTTACTCATGTACCTGGTTTTTGTTTTAATTGTGTTATATAACTAATCACCCAATGTCTTTACTGTTTACACCTCCCCCTTATTTTTTAACTTATCAGATTCAATATTAAAATATCAAAGCCAATGTTAAATCATGCATTGAACGCAATATGATAAGTATCTTCCCAATCCAGACCCCCCAAAAATGTTCACTTAAATTATTCTACCAATTTATAACACTTTAAATCCAACATTCATCAAATAAAAATTCTCTAAGCATCTTTTAGTACATACATACACAGATGTAAACAAACCCATGGGAGAAATAGTGGTAAGATTACAGGCCTCTTCAATCATTTCTGTATCTCCTCAATAATCCAAGCACGTCCTGTTTCAGGTCTCTTTACAGTTCTCCAGATCACAGTTAAATTCCAGTTCCGAATTAATTAACTCCAAATATATTCCAAGTGTAAATTGAAAGGTAAGCAGATCCAAAACCAATAGCAGATGGCAAATAATGAAGGAAATCCGAACTTCTTTTTATATTCCAACCAGGTAAAAGCCAGTATAGTCTTAACAGGTAAAGGTCTATTTTTCAGAAGTAATTATAGTTTAAAAAACAACAAAAATAACAGAAAAAGAAAGAATAGTTATCCAACAAAGTTAGGTGGAAAAATCCAACAAAAATATGTGGAAAATACAGCCAGTGTTTTCCAAAGTTATAATCCAAAGGTAGGTATGAGAATATCCAGTGTTTTCCAGCTTTATAGCCCAAACAAAGTGAACAGAATTATAATCCAGCCAAGGTGGGTAGTAGAATAGTTTTTAACTTTTAATTTCCACTTCAAGTTACCATCCAGCTTACATTCTGCAGTCGTCCTTTCCCACCAACAAGAAAAAATCAAATCCAGTTAAGATATCCAATTCTGATTGCTGCTACTTTATTTACTCTCTCCTTCTCAGGGAAATAGACAAAAGTGAAAGTAAAATGCACGTAAGGAGCAGAGAAGGAGGGGGTAAGCAGGCTTTAAAAAACTCTTATCTTCATTCCCCCTAAAAAACATCCTTGTTTAAAAGTATTTATAGTCGGATAACCAAGTAGGGAGGACCTTTAGGTCTTTAACGCACAGTTTATGAAGTCTGCAGGCAGATTCTCTTTGCTCTTTTTCTATGCTGATCTGTGCAAGCAGCTAAGTGCCAAGATGGCACTGTGCCCACTGGGAAATCAGGGCTTATCTCAGTGACTCAAGAAATGCACCTTACTATTTTCAGAGACCCATAGGCGTAATCTTCGTGGGGGCGGCGGGGCGTGAGCCCCCGCCGAAATTTTCAGGAAGGTACTCAGCCTCCCCCGGGAGCCACCCTTGCTCCTAGCAAAGCAATGCCTCTGGTCGAGCCCCAGCCCCCCCCGGGAAATTGGAAAGTCTACACCCTTGCAGAGACCCCCTCCAGGGGCCTCCTTGGGTCTAGAGTCCTCTAGACCCCCACAAAAGTGGGCCAGTTCAGAATGTCCCAGGAGCTCTTTGGGTTGTTATTGACTTTGCTGCTGCATCAACCAGAAGTCCCACAAAAAGAATCTTGATGCAGTCATTCATCTGATCACTTTACATTAGAATTCATGCATTACTGAATATTGCCCTAACATAAAAGTTCATTTTTTGTGGATCCAGTCTGTTGGTGTTTTTGCAAAGATTTATCAATGCACACCTATACTTTAATAATGGGGTGTACAAATTTACTGAAGAACTGAAAGCTGCAGCAAACTGCAATTGCAGATTTAATTTTAGAAATTCTTCTAATTCAACCAGAATTAAGGAGAAATGGAATGTAGTAAAGATGGAAATACTGTAACAATAATGAACAATAGGAGCTGCGGTGGCTCAAGTGGTTAAGACGCTGAACTGCAGGCTGTGGAAGGTCAGTAGTTCAGCAGTTCAAGACCCAGGTGCCGCAAGACGGGGTGAGCTCCTGTCTCTAGTTCCAGCTCCTGCCAACCTAGCAGTTCAAAAGCAAGAAATTGCAAGTAGATAAATAGGTACCACTTCGGTGGGAAGGTAACAGCGTTCTGTGCGCCTTGGTGTTTAGTCATGCCGGCCACATGAACACGGAAACGTCTTCGGACAGCGCTGGCTCTTTGGCTTGGAAACGGAGATGAGCACCGCAACCCTAGAGTCGGATTCGACTGGCTTTCGAGCAAGGGAACCTTTACCTTTACCTTTTTAATGAACAATAATGGAACTGAACAGGAGGAATCTTATGTCTACCTAAGAAGAGTCCTGCTGATCAGAACAGTGATCTACCTAGTCCAGAATTGGGGCTCACACAGTGGCCAACCATTTACGCTGGAGGGTCAACAACAGGGTTTAGAGGCTGAGGCCTTCCTCTGATATTGCCTCCTGACATAGGTACCCAGAAGTGTACTAAATGTGGACATTTCCTTTGGTTACCATGGTTAGTAGCCACTGACAGATCTATCCTCTATGAATCTGTCTAATCCCTATTTAGCCACAGATCACCACATTCTCTGGCAGAAAATCCCACATTTTAATCACTTGTTGTAAATAATTGTTTTATTTTGTTTGTCTTGAATCTACTGCCCATATGTTTCACTCATACTTACACAGTACCACTGGGAGAGTGTTCATGGACTGATAGTGAGACTCTGCCCTAGCCATGGCTCATTGGTAGAATATCTATTACTCACGAAGCTATGACTCATAAAAACTCATACCCAGCACAAATTTTGTTAGTCTTTAAGGTGCTACTGAACTCTTATTCTTTTCTGCTGCTACAGACAGAATAACATGGCTACCTATCTTGGTAGAATATCTGCTTGGTGTGCAGAAGTTCCCAGGTCCAATCCCTGGCATCTCCAATTAAAAGGACCAATTAAAAAGACCTCAGTCTGAGACCCTTCGGAGCTGCTTTCAGTCTGAATTGACAATGCTGACTTCAGTAGATCAGTGGACTGATTCAGTATAGGGCAGCTCCATGCATTCATTTATATTTACTTTGGGAAGGGCTGTGCCTCAGTGGTAGAGCATCTGTGCTTGGCATGCAGAAGGTCCGAGGTTCAATCCCTGGCATCTCCAGTTAAAAAGACTAGGCCAGGGGTGTCGGACTCATTTGTTATGAGGGCTGGATCTGACATAAATGAGACCTTGTTGGGCCGGGCCATGTGTATCATAAAATGTAATGCCAGGTAGTGGAGATATAAACTTTATAAAGGACACAAAGGGTTTTTTTTACTTAAAATAAAAACATGCTTAAAACATTAGCACTCTTGCAATATTTTCTGTCTGATAACTGACACCTCTTGCTCTGAATTATTGCATCAAAATGTCTGAGCTGTTGCAATCTTGAGTATGCTGTTCAGGTGCGTATCTGTAAGCTGCAAAACCTACGATGACACAGCAGCAGCAGAACTGGAAGAAGCAGCAGAAGACAGCCAGTTCCACTGCGGGCCTGATAGAAGCCCTCCAAGGGCCTGATCCAACCCCTGGGCCACATGTTTGACACCCCTGGACTAGGCAGTAGGTAATGTGAAAGAACTCTGCCTGAGACCCTGCCAATCTGAGTATACAATACCGACTTTGGTGGACCAAGGGTCTGATTCAGCATAAAGCAGCTTCATATAGCAAATCACTATACTGCAAATATGTATATGCCCATATTTCTAAATATGGCAATAAGCTCTTTGAACAATAGTATGTGTGCATTAAGTGCCATCCAGTTGCTTCTGACATGGCAACCCTATGAACTGATAACCACCAAAATGGCCTATCGCTAGCAGCCTTGCTCAGGTTTGCAAACTGAGGGCCATGGCTTCCTTTATTGAGTCAATCCATCCCACATTGAGTCTTCCTCTTTTCTTGGTTTAGTCATTTCAAGTCTTCACTATTTTTCTGCCAGTAATGTGGTGTGATCTGCATGTCACAAACTGTTAATGTTTCCCCACCAATTTTCAAACCACCTTCATCAAAATCTAATCCAACTTTCCTTACATGTTCTGCATACATATTGAACAGGTAGGGAGATAAATCTGACACCTTTGCCCACTGGAAACCATTCTGTCCAGATTTTTCCTAACATTATCCTCTTTTCCATAGTATAGATTGCACATCAAAACAATCAGATGTTGTGGTATACTCATTTGTGGTCCCAGGGACATAACGGGAGCAAAGGCGAGGAATGAGGAGCTAAGACAACCAGGATAAAGTCAGTTTATTGAATGCACCAAAAGAACATTAGTGCAGCATAGAAGCAGATCCTAAATCAAAAGACCTGCCTGCCATTCAATATACCCAATCCCCCAGCCTCCCTGCTGGGGGTAGAACCATGGAGTGGCAGCCTCTGGGATCCATGTGGGTGCTGCTCACTGCGTGGTTCCCTTGCCACCTGGTGGTGAGAGCTCCACTGACAGCCCCTGAGATAGGCATGCTGCTGAATTGGCTCCACCTCAATACCCCTTAAGGGAGACCACAAAATGGGGGGAGGCAGGCAGCCTCTGCCCCAAAGGATCTGTCCCAATGCCCAAACTTCCATAAAAGCTGTGACAGATGAACAAACATCATGAAACAAATGCAACCTGTAACACAAGGAGGGTGGGTGGGGAAAAGCCATGAGAAATACTGAGGGTGAAGGTCCCAACAGTGGCCAGATATATAGGGGAGTGGTGGGAAGATGGAAGCTCCTAGGCCTGCCCAGAGCTCTGTCACCAGCCAGCCAATATTCAGAGCTGGCGTCCAATCACTGCCAGACCCCACCCCCAGACTATGTGGCCAGCCAGAGGACGGCATGGCCATCCTCCTCCAGCCCTGTGGTGCAAAGGCAGCTCAGGGATTAGTCCTTGCCACAGATTCTTTTAAAATCAACCATATCTTTTCATGATCTGCACAGTTACAAGCTGAAGTGTATCAGACTCAGGCAGCTCTTAAACAAGTGATTTCAGCTTTATTGAACCAGAACAAATCAACACAAAAAAACATAGGAGCCTGAGCCCCTTTTAAACATCCCAGGCTGCAAAAGCCATGTCCAGGTGAATGGTAAGAACCAATCATATTAACACTATAAATACCAATCACTGTTGTTCCCTCCAGTCACAATCCTTATCTCTGATTGGCCTGTTGACAGAAGCAGCCAATCAGAACGTGCACTCTAGGATACCAGGCTTTAATATACTGTGTCTGAAGCGTAGGCATGCAGTAGAAATCATAATACATAACACAAGCTTTGCTGAAATCTATGAAACACAAGCTGATATTCTTCTGAAATTCTCTTGTATGTTCCAGTAACCAATGTAAATTTGCGATATGATCTCTAGTGCTTCTTCCTTTACTGAATCCAGCTTGAACATCTGGCATTTCTCATTCCATACATGGTAACAGTCGTTGTTGCAAATTTCAGTATCACTTTACATGTGAGAAATTAATACGGTCTGATAGTTGCTGCAGTCTTTGACCTTGCCCTTTTTGGAATCTGAGTGCAGATTGAGCATTTCCAGTTTGCAGCTCATTGTTTTATTTTCCATATGTGTTGGCATATTCTTGTTATGATTTTGATGGGCTCTCTTTCTATGGCTTGTAAAGCTCTATTTATATCCCATCTATTCCTGATTTGTTTCTTCCAAGTGCTTTCAGTGTACCTTTCACTTCAATTTCTAAAACTGAAGGTACTTCTTCAAAAGATTCTTCTTTTAAGGAATCTGTCATTCTTTCTTCTCTTCTGTATAGCTCTTCATTGTATTATTCCCATCTTTTCTTCATTTTGCCCAGTTGAGATAATGGTTTTCCATGTTAATCTTTCAGCACGACTAACTGTGCTTTAAAGTTTCCTTTGATTTCTTGGATTTGGTGGAATAGATTTATCCGTGCACTGCCTTTGTGGCCCAGGGCTGGGAAGAAGAGAAGAGATTGGATTTATAACCCACCCTTCTCTTGGAGCCTCAGAGTGCCTTACAATCTCCTTCCCTTCCTCTCCCCACAAAAGACACCCCATGAGGTAGGTGGGGCTGAGAGAGCTTTGAGAGAACTGTGGCTTGCCCAAAGTCACCCAGCAGCTGCATGTGGAGGAGTGGGGAATCAAATTTGGTAATCCCAGATTAGAGTCCATGCTCCTAACCACTACACCAAACTGGCACCAAGCTGGAAGAGAATAGCCATGCAGTCCTCTGGCTGGCCACATTGTCTGGGGGTCGGGTCCAGCAGTGGTTGGAGGCCAGCTCTCGCTTTGGCTGGCTGGTGGCATGAGGGGCAAATCTCTTGTTCTTCCTTATTGGTCTCTCTATTTCTTCACATTGGTAATTATAATAGTTCTCTTTGTCTCCTCAAGCAAGTTGCCAGAACACTGCATTTAGACTTCTGTCACCTTTTACTTTTGCTGCTCATTTGTCGTTAGCATCGAAAGGGCTGTGAGCATCTTAATAGAAAGGAGTCAAGTATGATAACGGGAAGAGATTCTAGATTATATTTCCTCTAAGACTTCTCAGAAAAATTATCAGCTGTAGATTCCTAAATATCAGCCTTCTGCATGCTCATAGAAGATCTTTAGCACATTGGAAACCTGTCAAAAGGGACTCAATTTGTAACTTCACATTTTCCAAAGTAACCACAGCAGCTAAAAAATCAGAAACTCCAATATATATTTAAACCATGTGGAGAATGCCTTCTGAGTTGCTTCAGACACCAGAGATCTCCAGTTCAGTCCCTGTCATCTCCGGTGAAAAAAGAAACAGTTTGGATCCAGAGATCCTGGACAGCAATTTTCAGTCAATTTACTTTTGATATTGTTGTTGCCATAAACTAGTACTCTATTTCAGTATAAGATACTCCATGTATAATGGAAAGAGTCTAATTTTCAGAACCAGATTGACCTAAATTCCAGGGACACTTCCTGAGATGCATACATTTAGTCCACATTAAAGGCTTGGTGATAGGAGTAATCAAACTGTCGGATGGAAAAGAACAAGAAGTCTGGTGTAGTGGTTAAGTGTGCGGACTCTAATCTGGGAGAACCGGGTTTGATTCCCCACTCCTCCACTTGCAGCTCCTGGATGACCTTGGGCAAACCATAGTTCTGTCAGAGCTGTTCTCTCAAGGACAGTTCTGGAAAGAGCTCGCTCAGCCCCACCTACCTCACAGGGTGTCTGTTGTGGGAAGGTGAAGGGAAAGGAGTTTGTAAGCCACTCTGAGACTCCGAGTGAAGGGCAGGGTATAAATCCAATCTCCTCCTCCTCCTCCTTCTCCTCCTCCTCTTCTTCTTCCAACATTCTTTTCCTGATCTCCTGATTGTGTTTTTTTGCCTGTGTTCTGCCTTGAATTATAAGTACATCCACAGCAGCTGGATTGGAGGATGAATTGTGCATGCAAGAACCATATATGTATGCAGTTTCTCATCCAGCTAATGATATATAGAAGACATGTACTCATTCCTAAAATGCATACATTGCCTGATAAATTTCCTTTTACTTTCCAGCCTAATTGGATATCATTCATTTAAGTTTTGAAATGGTGCTTTCAAATTTCGAGACAGCAGAACTGCTGAATGAGCCTTGTGTCCCAATGGTATTGTAATAATTAGTGGAGTTCAGGCCATTTGGATGGCAATGACTATGTTGGTTCAGTTGACTCATCCGTTAACACTGGGGGTAGAATCATAATCATTGAGATGAGATGAGATATGTTATTAGTGTATTTGATGGTGGTGTCAGAAAGGCACTGAAACCTAATTACCCAAGCTGGTTTTTGAGTGGCTTTCCCCCCCTCTGTGGTTTCCAAGGAGTACAAGCATTTGGAAGTTTTCTATGATAATAAGTCACATGGGGACCAAACTGCACCTATTACCTTCTCTTCCTCTTGAGTTTACTTTTGATATTGTTGCTGCCTAAACTAGTAAATCATTTTATGAAGAAAACATAGATCAATACTCTTACTTGCTTGCACACAATGTTACCATGTGTGGTCAAAAAGGCATATGTCTCTTGCCCACTTTCCATTTTGGACCTTCAATATTTCGCACCAGAGTATTCTGAGCCTAAGGAAGAAAATCCTCTTTTTGCGACCTGGTTACCTGGCTTCAGAAAATATGCCCAGCTTTGACAATGAGGCACACAAGCTATAAAGACCAGTTCTAAGGCAAACTTACACTACCATTTTGATTGCTGGCTTTGTCATCCACCTAGGTTGCGATTTGTCTGCCCATGATGGGGAAAACTTTGTCCCAAATCTCCTGCTGTCAGGAAACTGAAAAACAGGAGAAAAATATTGCTGGAAAATGACTCTCTAGGAATTTATCTATGTGTTTATGGTTTTTATCATAGAGATTGGGGGAAATTCCTAGAGCATCACTTGGATTCCAGCACAAGGTCTAATTCCCTAGGGTTCTAATTCCCTGAGAATTCAGGCAGCAAATAATCCCAAAAGGTAATCCAAAATGGAAGAACAGTGAAGAAATATGTCTAGAGCTGGGAACTTTACCACTGTGAAGTCAGAAGTAGTCCTTGACAGGTCAGAACATACTTTGGACTGAATGCTTGCTCCAGTTATAGGGCTGGAAACTTGAGTTAAAAACTATCATCTTTTCTATCCAGACTAGGAGAGTGGAAAAGGGCCAAGTAAAGTAACCCAAAATAAAGGGGTAAGTCTGGGTCCTAGGAAAAAGTCTCTGGGTGGGTAGAAGATGAATTGGAGACCATTGTGGATATGTCATTGAGCTGTGGTTTAGTGGGAGATTCTAACAGTCCAGATTTGATCACTTGGGACTGATAACCTCTTATAGGGGATACTTATGTATTTTATAGTACTTTCTGGGGCTGAGTACTAGATTCTCTGGGTGGGTAGAAGATGAATTGGAGACCATTGTGGATATGTCATTGAGCTGTGGTTTAGTGGGAGATTCTAACAGTCCAGATTTGATCACTTGGGACTGATAACCTCTTATAGGGGATACTTATGTATTTTATAGTGCTTTCTGGGGCTAAGTACTAGAGCAGCAGAATTCCTGTGTGGTTAAGAGTCCTGACTAGTTGCTGAGAAGCCTTGTTTAACAATCTGGGGACTAGATATAGGGATAGGTTTTGGCTTCTTTCTGCGCTACTATGGTGAGCAAGGTGAGATCAAGATGTGATCCCACTCCTCTTTGCCTTTTCAGGTATTAATAGCCAGGAGTCTATGCTTCTTTGCTCTCATGTAACTACCAGGCAGAAATTGGTCCCATGCTCTTGAAATGGAGGGGGAGAGAGAAGGGTATGCCAACAATGAGGGGAGATGAAGAAGAGGAGGAGGAGGAGGAGGAGGTTGTATTTATACCCTGCCCTTCACTCATTCTCAGAGAAGCTTACAATTGCCTTCCCTTCCTCTCCTTACAACAGGGATCTTTTGAGATAGGTGGGGCTGAGAGAATTCTGAGAGAATGGCAACTGACCCAAGGTCCAGCAGGCTTCACATGGAGGAGTGGGGTATCAAATATGGTTCTGCAGATTAGAGTCCACCACTCTTAACCACTACTCCATGGTTGCTCTCCCCATTTGCCTTCTTCTCCAGCTTCTGTCTTCATGCCTAGAACAGCCTCTCCACATTAATCAAACCATTTCTATTTCCTCCTTTGAAACTTCCCTTAAAACAACTTCTTCCTTGCCCATATCATAATACCTCTGCCTTATCTTACTGACCACAGTGAAAGGGTGATGGTAATATTCTCTTTTCTGCCTTAAACCCACTATTTCCATTTCCCTCATCTTCATCTCACCTCTCATTCAGGGCCTCTGACTGCCAAGGACTCAGAACATCTGTTATTTTTGTGACAGCAGTCTCCACCAGCAAAATGCTCTGTCAGAAGAAATCCCAGTAAAAAAAAATATTGTCACGCTTTGCAACTAATACATATTGAGAAAACTATCAGCAATGCCTTCTCATAATTACCACCTGCGGGTGACTAGAGTATAGGAAAGAAATAGTAGCTCTTTTATGTCTGGAGGCTCTGAGGGAGAAGGGGAACTATATCAATTTTATTTACGTTGACAGATTCATTAATTTTTTTATTGAAGCTTTATTTTGTTTGAAGTTTCTACTGTCATAGAAATTTGATGTTTCCACTGCCATAGAAATTTTAATCATCTGCATTGACCTTTCATTGTTAAGAAGCCACAAGAAAGATTGTGTTTCTTTCTTGTCCTGCATGTCCTTCAGTTAGTCTGCTGAGTTATATTGTGTCTTTAATGGTTATCTCTAGTATCAATACAAAGGAATGAAGAAGGGAATTTGAGCAAATTAGTACAATTCCTTTCATCTTCCTTTGTTTCATTTCACCTTTTTTAAAAAGCTAAGAAATCTACATGGTCACTTTTTGAAAACTAAAAAAAGAGAGGCTTATTCTGTCTTTGATTGTCAGAGTCTTCTCTCTTAACAACTGTGTATCAAAGTTACCATCCTCAGGACTCTCCAGTTTATTGAATATGTATTCTCATTACTATTTATGCAATTACCATAACTTGTGACAAAGAATGTCACTTTCTACTGAGAACACTCACAGAGGAATAGTGCAAAGATCATAAAAAGCAATCAAGTTTATCTTTGAAATTCTCCACTGATTCTTTTTTATATTCATCTTGCTGTCAGTAAATTGCCATATGTATTCTGGGTATGCTCTGTGTAACCTGCCTGCTGTATGATGGGGGGGCGAGAGAGAGAGAGACTAGCCGGCATTTCTCTGTTCTCATCCTCCCGGTGTGTTTTGCCATTTGTTTTGACTTTGGAATGTTTTGCTGCCTTTGTAGTTGATAAGAATATGAGAACTGTTGCTAGGGCCATTCCCAATCTGGCTGGTGTGAACCAAACGGCTGAAAGCTATCTCCCGCCTTGGTTTTCTCCCACTCGAATTCCTTCTGAGTGCAAACTGTATTCATTGGCTAACCCTTTTTGTTTGAACTGTCTATATCTGTACATGCTTGGCTTTGAGTTTCATTCCTGACAATGACCATGAAAGTGTATCAATAGTGACTTGTAATAAAGCAATCTATTCTTAAGAATCGTTGTGGACTGCAACTGCTCTATTGAACCTGACATTTGCAGGATATGCTATACTGCTGTCAAGTTCTATATGCTCATTGGAATCATTGGAATGTCAAAAGTTTTTTAAAAATTGTCTTGGAAAAACGTCAGAGTAATGCATACTACATTTCTCTTTGGTCTGAAAAAATATAACTCAAGGAAATTCTTATTAGTATGAAGATTATTCATAACTCTCCTTATAATAATTGTGTTTTGGGGTGGCCACCATCCTATGGGGTGGTGAGAAAAAATGTGCTCCCTCAGCCATTTGCCTGTCAGCTACCGCTGGGGGCAACTAGCATGCCATTGGCTGGGTGGGGTGGGGGGAGGGACAAGCCTCACTGCCTTGGCCCGCGTTGCCCCAGAACAGGTGACGGCCGGCCAGTTAAGAGACGGACGAGGCTGCAGCGGCTGAGAGGTGCCGAAGCAGCCGCGTCACACTTCCCTCGCTCGATGCAGCCTGGGCCGGGGAAGCTGCACGCCCTTCTTCGGGGATGGGGGGGGTTTCCCTCAGCTAGCTCCAGCTGCGCTCGGGGAGGAGGGAAGTGGCTGCGCCGTGCTTCCCTTGCCTAGCATGGGGAAAGACCTCCGAGGCAGCTAAACGGGAGCAGCTGCCCAGAGACCCCTGCCCCCTCCTCGCCCGCACACCGAGGCAAGTGAGCCGAGAAGGGGATGGGCAGCCCTTTGCAGCCCTACCCATTAGTTCTCCTGCCCTCCCGCCAAGGCATGCAGGCAGAAGAGGCCAGCCAGAGCCCCCCCCCCTCCTGGCCCAGCCACCGAGGCCATCGAGCCAGCAGGGGCCCGGGGAGCCTTTTCAGCCTCTCCCCCTGGGTTCTCCTGCCCTTCCGCCCAGGCAGCCACCTAGGAGAAGCCACTCAGAGGCCCCCTGCCTGCGCCGACAGAGGAGGGACGAGGCCAGCTGGCTTGCCCCACCACTTCCAGCACGGAGCGGGGAGTGGTGCTAGCCTGGCCGCTGGGGAGCCACCACGCTCTCCTTTGCCAGTGCGTGGGGGCCCCCCTCCAGCAGCCTCTCTCTAGGGTCTGTTGCTTCTCTTCCCGCTACCACCCTTGCGCCTAGTAAATAAATAAAAGGCATTGCCATTCATTTGTCTGCCCCCAGGAAAAAAAACATTGTTATGTAATTGTGGAGTTTAAAAGTGAAACCAAGTTCTAGGATTACTAACTAGCAGCCCCCTTGTGGGACCCAAATGCTCTTAACCTCCATTTGCTGTGGCTGTGAAGTAAAAATTCAGTACCAACAGAATGACAGCTCCTCTGAGGGACATTTTGGTCATCTCTAAACTGGAGCTCTGTGACAGTGACAGGCACTACTACAATTTCCCTTAAACATTTATTTTAATGCATCTAAGAAACAGTTATTTTAATATATCTAAGAAACAGGTCTAACAGCTTTTTATTTGAGGCTTAATCAGGCAAAACTCCTATACCATTTGCTTAAGTTCTAGCTGATAAGGGGAATCGCTCTCAGTGGGCCTGGATCTCCTGTTGCTTTACATTAGTGTAAACCAAATACTGAGGCAGCTGTTCTCAAACTTCATCCTCCAGAGTCATCCTGTCAGAGTAAGTGGGGCAGCTTGAAAAGATGAGTGGAAAGTTTATGAAAGTTTAACTTGTTTCTGTAGGGTGAGCTTCGGTGCACATGCATGCATTATTAGAAAGCATTTCCACTGGCACAGAGAGAAGTACTTCTTTTTCTTTTAGTGGCAGCTCCTCACACTCCATGTAGTGCTATTCCAAAGAATCTCCATCTTTTGGAATCATGGGGAGGCTGCTGCTGGAAGAGGGCTGAAAAGCCCCAGCTGATGATCTTGCTCTCTCAAACGTTCTCTTAGGTTACAAACAAATGAGAGGGTATTTTTAGTCCCACTGTTGTCTCTGGTCACGGAGGTTTTGAAAACAATACCATTTCCATGTCTTTCATCCCTGATATCTGCATTCCCTTTGGTAATTAAATTGGTGTATAATACATAGAAAAAAAATTTCAGGGTTATCAGTGGTGCATTGTGTAAAATGGGGGTTACATTTTTGTCTTTGACTTCCCCTGCACTACAATCCTTCAAGAAAGTTATCAGAAAGATGTAACAAACCTTGGGGAATCCCAAAATGGGTGAAAAAAATCTGACCCTGTGACTGTGCAGCATCCATCTTTTGATGCCTAAACTCATGCAGACCCTAGAGAGAAGAGAGGAACACTGAAGACAAAACCGCAGGAAACAGTGTTGAGACTCGGGGAAGAACAGAAGACATTTCTTGCAGCTGAAAATGAACATTAGCATTCCTTTTATAAATATGCTGAAAGTCTGCTTTATTAGCTATTTCTTCTAGTAGAAGCCAAAAAAGCCCCTTTAATTTTAGCAACCAAAAAAAAAACCATGAAAAGAGCTACAGATCTGTGTCCAGTACTAGTGAGACTCTGAATTTTAATGTTTTAAGTAAAAGAAATTTAAACCGAATTGAAGGAAATGAAGTATTTTTGTTTGATCCAAGTGTTATTCCCGAAGGCAGAAGGAAACATTAGCACCTTTATGTTTTATGGTGAAAAGCCATCTCTGCCCAGTGTAACACTATGAGAAGGCTTTGTCCTCTGCGTGCTTGCTTACTAACAGTGTAAAAATAGGCTAGTTTTCTCAAGCTGGAGTCTTGCAATCAGTTTGCAGCCCCAATGCCAAGGGGTTCCTCCCCAAGGCGAGGGGTTCCTCTACACCTCCACTAGTAACCCCGTTTACAGCCCCAGTTGAATAACACACACACACACAGTTTTTTTCAGAAAGCAGAATAAAATTGGCCATAACTTTATTGGTTACGGCTGTAGTATGCTTTGGCATGGGGTACTGAATCCTGTTGATCGACTGACCCGCCTGCCAGTCAATGATCCCCTAGCTACCCCAGCCTTGCAGCTGGGTTCATGGG
Source organism: Gekko japonicus (assembly GCF_001447785.1). NCBI lineage: Eukaryota > Metazoa > Chordata > Lepidosauria > Squamata > Gekkonidae > Gekko > Gekko japonicus. The sequence continues at coordinate 68,558 of NW_015169905.1, read as the reverse complement.
ATGCCTTTGGATGACAGGTTGCTAGATCCCACAAGGGCAGTCTCCCCAAAGTGGTCTCCTCTGCCACTGAGCTTGAGGGCAATCCCCAGCCATGCCCCCAGCCTGGATGTTCCCTTTGGCCCTCATGTCAAGATCCCTTAAGGGGATCCCCATATTCAGGAAAATGGGCACAGAGGCTGGCTTTCCTGAGAATGGATCTGGCCCAAGTTGATACCCCAAGTTGCAACAATGAAGAGATTAAATGACAAAATCTGCATGCAAACCCCACCTGCTAACAACACCTAAATAAGGGAGCTGGGGTGGTGTGGTGGTGTGGAGCCCTAAGTAGTTGCCTGGGTGCCAGTCTAGCAACTGAGTAAACATTTTTCTAGAACCACGGCTGGGGAGAAGCTGGTGGGAGAAGGAGACTGGAGAGCAGAGGTGGTCAGCAGGGTAGAGATGTGAAGGCCCGGAAAAAAACTGGAAAAATTCAGAAAAAAAACATTTCCACCACGTTTTTTTCCTGAAGCCTTTTTTGTTTTTTTCAAAAAAATTGGACAATTGAAAAAAGAAAAGAAAAGAAAAAAATTGATTATGGAACGTTTTATTTTAACATGATGAATTAAATATTTTAAGACAAGATGTTCAAATATTTTCCAAATCACTTCTAAAAAATATGTATGGTATCAGATTGATCTAATTTCTGTGCACTGATGACAAGGAAGTCCTAGGTTACAAACTGAACTCTCCAATGCAAGAACAAGATGCATTTCTTCCTTTAGGAGGTGCTATTGTCACAAGAAAAGAAAAAGGTTTCAGTTTTGTTTTTGCATGTGGGTGGGTATTCTGTTTGTAATAATTGTTTGGATACACTATATTTTTAATATGCTAGTTGTGATAATTTCATGCCAAGTAAAAATGTCCATAGTCATATTTTAATGTAACAGAATGACTTTCCGAAAATTTCCATTTTCCCCAGAAAAAAAATGGGGAAAAAACCAGGGTTTTTTCTGAGCAAAATTTTCGGAAATTTTACATCTCTACAGCAGGGACAAGTTAAGTGCTTCTTCTTGCTCACCTCTCTGCACTACAGATTGCCCTCAGACCCTTGCATGGCAGCTGTTCAGTGAATACCCAGGCTCTTCTCAGGACCAGATCTGCAGCTGTCTCTCCAGTTCTAGCCTCTGTTCATTTTCTTACATCTTCAAAAACAGGATTGACAAGGAGGGAAACCCCAGTTTATTAACCAACATCAAGCAAGCTTGTCCATGTGATTTGACTCTTGTAGGTAAATCAAGAACAATGTATATTTAAAAAGCTGCATAATCACTAATCACATGGAACCATCATAAATCTTAGCCTGGGTTTAGTTACACAAGTTTAGAATATCAAAGCTTGTAGACTTGTGTTTATTCTGACAGATTTTAAAATATTCACACAAAGTTTTCTCCTTGGCCAAAGACTGCTGCAGTCCTTATTGTCTACACTTCAAGTGAGTAATTTTGGCAAATGGCTATCTCATCATAATTTCAGATCAGAAGCTGTGTTACAGAATGTACAGGTGTATTTTTATTTCCTGCATAGTCTTTGAAGTAGAATTGGAGGGAGAGAGTCCATTTTAAAACTACCATTTATCCTGACACCTAGGAAATGGAACAAGTCCTCCTTTGACACAAGTCAAGTCATTTAGCCAAGCTTTTGACATATTTGAATCTATTATGGCACAAGTGTGAGGGAAAGGTAAATTGGGTGATGGAGATACTAGCTGTCCCACCAGATTAAGAAAAGTATGACTGGGAAGTTTTATGAGAATGTAACAACACTGCTGGGCAACACCAAAGGTATATTTTAATCTAGTATTCTCAGACCAGCACTGTCTAGACAGTTACCCCCCAAAAGCTCACAAGCGAGGCACCAATGCAATAACCCATCACTGCTGTTTGTCTCCAATATCCATTAAAGTGAGGTATAGTACTTCAGAATGTGGTGTCATTTAGATAACGTGGCTAATATCTGGATTATGCCTTTTAAAATGAATTTCTCTAATGAATTACATATTTGACAAAGTGATCTGTGAATACCACCAGGCAAAGTAAAACAAATTTCAATCTATCTCTCCTATATTATAATCCTGTTTTTGGGTGGCAAGATTCCATGCTCTCCCTCAGCCATTAGCCCATCAGCCACCACTCAAGAGTACTCACGTGCCATTGGCCAGGTGCTGGGTCTGCTCCTCTTCCCCACCCACACCCCCTTCAGCCACTGTGCCCTGTCAGAATTACTGGCAAACAGCTTTCTCGCTTGACGAAGATGCTTTAACTCTGAGGGACTAACTCTTCCCTCAGTGGCTGTTGGTAGGTGTCACAAAATGGCAGTTACCTCTGTTTGTAAGATGGCTGTAGTTCTTTGTTTAAAATGTTCCCCCATAAGGTTTAATTGAGCTGTAGTTCCAGAGAGGGGCTTCACTGTGTTGAATGGGGCTTCCTCATCTACTGGCCTACAGTTCCCAGCTGCCCCAAGCCCAAAAAGTGTGGAAAAACAGGGACTGTCCCAAGGCAGCCTTCGTCCCTGGGAGGCAGCAGAAATTCAGCCACTCCAGTCGGCTGGATTTGGGAATGAATGGAAGTTTCCCTGCTCTCTTGGGCAAGAGAGGGAGGCTGAAGTACAGGTGAGCTCACAACCTCCAGAGGTAGAGACTATTGTATGTAGGGA
>NW_015169905.1:60316-65433 GCF_001447785.1 Gekko japonicus | reverse complement strand
GGTTCAGACAAAGGAAGGAAACCCTTTGCAGGCCTTTGTGAGGAACTCATTGGGGCCAGTCCTGACTAGGGTTGCCAGCTCCAGGTAGGGAGATTCCTGGAGATTTTCTGGTAGAGTCTATGGAAGCCAGGGTTTGGGGAGGAGAGAGGCCTCAGCTGAACAGAATGCCATACAGCCCACCTTCCAAAGCAGTTAGTTGGCTACCCTAGGCGTAGCAGTCAGTGCTTCAGAGGAGGGTCTGCTAGACCCAGGTTCTTGCTGTGGAAGCTGAGTGGGGGATTTTGGACCGGTCACAGACTTTCAGCCTAACCTACCTCACAGGGTTGTTGTGCAAGTCAAAAGGGGGAGAGGAGAATGATGTAAGCTGCTTTGGTCCCCATTGCAGAGAAAGACTACTTTTCCTCCTAAGAAACCATTGGTGCCAATGTCCAGGTGAGGGCTGGAGATCACTCAGAATTACAACTGCTCTCCAGTTCCCCTTGAGAAAATGTGGGAATCTGAGTGTGTGTGTGGGAAAATGGAAAGCTGAAGAGGGAGGGGGAAGTAAAGGTAGGTTGATGATTGGCTGTGAAGGAGATAGGGTTGCCAACTCCAGGTGGGAAATTCCTGGAGATTTCAGGGATGGAACCTGGAGAGGGTGACATTTGGGAGGGGTGGGACCTCGACAGGTACAATGCCATAGACTCCACCCTTCCAACCAGCCATTCCCTTCCGGGGAACCACTGTTGCCAATCTCAGGAGAGGGGTGGAAATCACTCAGAATTACAACTGATCTCCAGGAGGGAGGGAGGAGGAGATGCAAAGCTGAAATCAGAGGGGTAGATAATGGCAGGTTGATGCTTGGCTGGGAAGGAGATAGGGTTGTCAACCCCAGGTTTGGAAATTCATGTAGATTTGAGGAGTGGAGCCTGGAGAGGGTGAGGTTTGAGGTGTGGTGGAATCTCAGACAAGTACAATGCCATATACTCTACTCTCCAAACCAGCCATTTCTTCCTGGGTAACAATTGTTGCCAATCTACAGGTGAGGGCTGGAGATCACTGAAAATTACAACTGCTCTTCAGGTAGCAGAGATCAGTTCCTGTAGAGAAAATGGTGGACTCTGTGTCATTATACCCTGCTGAGGTCACCACAGCATATTTACGCTGAGTGCCCAAGGCCTTGGCCCTCTCAGAACCTCTTTCTAGAGCTCGTTGTATTTATTTCCGCAATGGGCCTTATTCCTAGTAGCTTCATAAAGAGAATGTTGTTAAAAAAACAAAACTCTGCTAATCTGCAGTGCAGTTCCCAACTAGAGTATATCTGCATAGCAACTATGCTTTTTCCACCTAGAATACACTGTGAGAATTCCATTAAAACCTCTTCCCTGACTCAGAAATAACAGTAGGCAAAAGAATGATTGACACCTTGGTAGCTATGGGGCTAATGGACTAGTATATAATGCTGGGCAGATTTTATTCTGAGGGCCAATTTGAATTCAGTTGCAAACTCCATTGATTTCAATGTTCTATTAAATAGTTCTGCCTTGGGCTAATTGAGTTTAATACTGAATATTGCATTGCTGGAGACAAGGAGAGAGAAAAATCTTTACTGCCTTCAGGACTGAATAGTAGCCCTGTGAGGGAACAAGATATCAGGTAAATTGCTAACAAGGTTATCCAGGGTTATTTTACAGCTAGAAATGGTTTGCGCTGATTTATAGATGGAAAACACTACAATTAGCCTACTAGGGCAAACCTTTTGGATTTTTTAAGGATCACTTAGTTCACATAGAGTCAGTGACATAAAACTGGTTTAAATCCAAGTACTTTAGCTTAATTGGGAAGGTGCTCAGACTGAGCATCACCCAGTAATGTTAGCCAAAAAGATGCACACAGGATGGTAAATGAAATTTTTAGGATATTGTTGTCCAAAGGGCATACAAATGTATTATAAGAATGTCAATCGTTGGCTTAATTTGAACTAGGACTGGCTTAACTAGGTTGGTTAATTTGAACTTGCAAGGCTGCAAATTGTGTGGTGGCTGCCACTAGCCTAATGAAGTCACACAAGTTGCACACTAGCAAGTCACCTGATGGCTACCACTGAACCTGGGCAAGTTGGGCAAATCATGTGGTAATGAGTTCCCTGGTAGTGGCTGCCAGGCCTTCACCCAGAGAGTCCTCCCGGCATCAGTGCTCTTTGGAGTTCCCAGTATGCCCCTGCTTCCCTTGCAGCCTCTGACTGACAGAAATCAAGACTTGGAAGGCTAGGCAATGTTGTTGTGGTTGTCTAGCTATTACCATATGGCCAGTGAGATCTCAGAACATAGCCTTGCAAGATCTCAGTGAACATTCATTTCTTATACCTAAAGATACCACTCTATTACTTGGGTGTGTGTGTGTAAAATACAGTTGCCAGGTCCCCTTGCTGCTCCTGTGGGGGGATATGGGGGGCATTCAGGGAGTGGGTGGGGATGTTGCGTGATATTGCTGATGCGACGATGTCACCCAGAAGTGATGTCATCATGTCGGGGATGTCACATGGTGACATCCCTGTTTAGGGGTAGGGTTTCCCCTGCCAACCAGCTGGTCCATGGCAGGGAGAACCCCTAAAATTTGGAGATTCCCCCACCATAACCTGGGGGCTGGCAAGCTTAGTGTAAAATATAAGATTTCAGATTTTCAAACCTGGGGCTTTCTTTAGGTTTGTAGAAAAGTCCACCCTGCCTGTCCCTAGCTCCATTGTGTGCATTTTTTGATCCTCTCTCTATGACCCAGTTCAGAGCTGGATATCATGATGATTTACCACTTTTCTGAAGCACTCAATATGGTTTCCAACAATAGAGATAAAACCATGAACATTAAAAACAACAGCAATACACTGAAACAACAGAACAGCAGGCAAATTTTCAAAAGCCATACCTTTTTTATAAAGATCACCAAAGACAAAGTTTACCTCATTCTTCACACAGCCCATTCCACAGGACTGGAGCTGCCACTGAAAAAGCCTGAGTACAGGCCAAGATCTTCCTAACCTCCACTGGTGCTGGGACTATAAGCAGCCTTTGTTTAGTAATGTTTTACCAGTAACTGCTCATCATATTCAGCCTTTCCCTCTACTTACAAATAGTAACCATATATCCCAAAAAAAATTGTTTACGCCTACAAATACCATGCTGTTTGCAGCTCTAAAACAATACTCTGTAGCTGTCTTTACCTAAGTATACATGCAAAAAATACTGTTAAACCCTCCCAAAATACCCAAAAGAAAAAAGCTCTGAGAAGGAGCAGGAGATGGTGCTGCTAGAGGGCTTAGTGTTTTTATTTACTTTCAGCTGAGAGGGTACTGTGTGGGGGGACTGTGTTTGGGAGTGTGTGGGTGAGTTGTTGCAGAGTCCTGGCTGCTTGAGATAGGGTGTGAAAGTGTCATTGTTTGACAGTAATAGAGTGTCTGGGTGAATTTGGATAGCTGCTGGCCATACCCCCTGCTGGGGAAAGCTTCTATTTAAGGCAGCACCTTGCCAGAGGCATGAGCTCTTGGCCTGTGGCTTTTAGCCTAGGGATTCTTAGACTAGGGACTCTGTAAGAAGCCCAGGAAGAGCCAGAAAGCCACAGCCCTAGTCTTCTTGGGTTCCCAGTAAGGTAAGTAGACTTCTACATAAATACAAAGGGTTTTAAAAGGGGGAATCTATATAATTATTATTTTAAAAGCAATTATGAAGCCAGAATGCCAGCAGGGGGTTGGGTGCTATCCAGTGTTTTGCATGGAGTGTCACATGTATGACTATCTGACCACTGGTCTTGGGTGTGTGCCCGGTGCAAGGAGCTCCTGGTTCTCAGGGAATGAGTTTGCTCCCTTGAGGTCAAGGTGGCAGACCTGGAGAAGCAGAGACAGTCATTAGGTGCATGGAGAAGACTCTTGAGGACTTGTTAGATATGTCCCACTCTGAATATGGCAGCCCCGCTGCTGTCAGGGAGCATGAGGGTTGAGAGGAAACAGACATTGTGCTGCGGATAAGGGGAATGTGCCCTCAGAAGGGACCTCTTCTTCAGCTGGTGAACGGGTATCCTTTCACACCAAGGAACCATCCCTTGATAGGGAGGGAGGGGGCCTCTTGGTAGTTGGTGATTTGATCCTTAGGCAGGTAGACAGCTGGGTGACGAACCCGCATACTGACCGTATGGTGACTTTCCTGCCTGGTGCAAAGGTAGCAGACATTATGCATGTTGTAGATAGGCTGGTGGATAGTGGTGGGGAGGACCCAGTGGTCGTGGTATATGTTGGCACCAACAATGTGGGGAAATGCAGTTGTGAGGTCCTGGAGGAAACATTTAGGCTGCTAGGCAGGAAACTCAAGGCCAGGACCTCCAAGGTAGACTTCTCAGAAGTGCTACCTGTTCCCCGCGCAGGGTTGGAGAGACAGGCACAGATCAGGAGTCTCAATGTGTGAATGAGACGATGGTGTAGGGGGGAAGGGTTCAAGTTTGTTAGGCACTGGGATGCTTTTTGGAACAAGAGGGAGCTGTACAGGCGAGACGGTCTCCACTTGTCCCGAGAAGGAACCAGGCTGCTGGCGCTTAAAATCAAAAGGGTGGCAGAGCAGTTTTTAAACTGAATATTGGGGGAAAGCCAACAGGAGATGAAAAGTCTCTGGTTTGGGATTGCTCATCTCAAATAGATGAAGGGGTAGCTGTTACCTTTCTACAAGGAAATGGATTAGAATTGTCTACTGAGACTGTGGCTAATGATATGGACTGCCTGGCAAGGTCTCAAGGCAGCAAGAGGAAGGTTGTGGGCTTAACATGGTTGGGAAACTATAGGTGTTTATACACAAATGCTAGAAGTATCTGAGGTAAAATCAGGGAGTTGGAATGCTTGGTGTTGGGGGGGGGAAATAGACATTGTGGGTATTTCAGAAACTTGGTGGGATGAGGAAAATCAGTGGGATATGGTGATTCCTGGTTATAAATTATATCAAAAGGATGGGGGGGAGGGTTGGAGGTGGGGTGGCTCTGTATGTCAGAGAGGGTATAAAGTCCAGAAAGATTGAGAGGGTAAGAGAATTGGATTCGCTTCTGAAAATATGTATGGGTTGAAATAGTGAGCCCAAAAGGAAGCTTAACACTGGGAGTTTGTT
>NW_015169905.1:3300-58406 GCF_001447785.1 Gekko japonicus | reverse complement strand
TTTCCCTATGAAGAAAGGTTAAAGCACTTGTGGCTCCTTAGCTTGGAGAAACGACAGCTGAGGGGTGACATGATGGAGGTTTATAATATTACAAGAAGGGGGACCCGCGATACTCACGGGGGGGGAGCTCCACATGGAGGAGGATTTCCCCCCCCCCCCCCCCCCGGTGGCAGCGAGGCCTCCCCGGCCTGCCAAACTTTCTCCCTCCCCCCTCCCCTCCCAGCAGCAGCGGTGGTGAGGCCTTCCTGGCCCCCCTCCCCCGGCGGTGGCGGCAAGGCCTCAACGGCCTACCAAACCTCCTCCCTCCCTCCCTGGCGGTGGAGGCAAGGCCTTGCCAGCCCACCAAACTTTCTCCCCCCCGGGCGGTGGCTAGGGTTGAGCGGCTTACAGCCGCTGGCTGGCCAAACCTTCACCCTCACCCCTCCCCCTCTCTGGTGGTGGCAGCGGTAGCGAAGCTGCTCTAAGAGCATTCTCTGCGCATGCGCAGGGGATGCTCTTTTACTTTTGGGGGGGATTTAAATACCCCCGTATACTTTTTTCAACTTTTTAGATTTTTTTGCACACCTGGGGACTGCCCCAAGTGTGCAGGAAAATCTCTCTGCCCCCCAAGTGCCCCCGATGTGTGGATTTAGATATCCGCACAGAGGGGCCAACATGGCTATTAGATATATAGATGCATGGGATAGAGCAGGTAGAGAAATAATTACTTTTTTCCCTTTCTCACATTACAAAAACGTCTGGGCATGCAATGAAATTGCTGAGCATTTGGGTTAGAACAGATAAAAGGAAGTACTTCTTCACCCAAAGAGTGATAAAGTCATGGAATTCACTGCCACTGCTACAACCATGGACAGCTTCAAGAGGGAATTACATAAGCATATGGAGCAGAGGTCCATCAGTGGCTATTAACCACAGGGTATAGATAAGAACTCTCAACCTGGGGGCAAGTGATGTACTGTGTTCTTTGTGCTGAGGGGGGCAACAGTGGGAGGGCTTCTAGTGTCCTGGCCCCACTGCTGGACCTCCTGATGGCACCTGGTATTTTTGGCCACTGTATGACAGAGTGTTGGACTAGATGGGCCACTGACCTGATCCAACATTGGCTTCTGTTATGCCTGCCCCCGAACTGGCGCCTGGGAGCTCTGAAACTGAGGACTCCATGCCTTTAACACCATCGGAGGCATGGGAGTCTTTGTCAAACCTAAGTGCCGGAAAGGATGAGCACCAGCCTCCAGAACAGCCTGCACCTGAAACCGATCAGGCAGTGCCTGGCCCCAGCAGCACGCCACCCGATTCTCTGCCACCTGTCAACCGACTGAGGGATTGGAGACGCCAGGACTTGGCAACCAGACGCAAAGAGGCACACTTGCGCAGTTGGAGATCAATAAGGCCGGAGTTCTAGCGGGATCAAGGACTTCGCAAGGCAGTGCTAATGAGGCACTAATGAGTTAATACCCCAGTGAGCTATTTGAATAGGTCACTGACTGCTGGCTAATTGTGCTGGCAAACTAGTCCTTCGGACCAGAAGTTCTGCACCTCTGACTCTGTTCCTGGTATCCGGCTACTGACTGACTTCCTGGTTTCTGACTCCAGTTCGTGTTTTAATGACTCCCTGCCTCTTGATCTTCGGCTCTGCACCCTGACTTCAACACTTGCTTATCTGGACTCTGACTCTCAGGAACACTCTGACTACGGCCTGGCTTTACGTATTGGGACTCTTGCTCTGATTGTTTTGCTCTCTCTCTGGCTTGACTCTTGGACTGGACTGTGAACTCCCCCTCTCTGCTTTGCCTCACTGGCCCTGTCGTGACAGATTCTCTTATGTTCTTATGTTCTTAAAGCAACCTTGAATGTAAGACAATCTCCCCTAAACAGCTATGCACAAAAAGTTTTGTGAATTATTATACACAACTATAACTTAGAGGGGGAAAACTAGTCTTCTTTCCATATAAATAGGGTATTTGTATTGGGAATGGATAATATATTGTAGGAGAGATTATATGTAGGTGTTTTCTACTTCCATTAACACCCATTAAAATTTTTGTGCAGACAAGTTAGGCTCACATAATTTAGCAAAATTTTCCACCTTGGACTAAAACCTTCTGCTAATGGAAAAAATAACATAGTGGTCGTGATGCAGGGGGGCTGAAGAAACGTTACCTAGTAAATTGGTTGTCAGTATTAAAAGAACATGAATTTTTTTTTAGCAGAAAGAGAAGAAAATAAAAAATACTGATTTCAAAAGAAAGCCATTTCCTTCATTGTGTGGATATGGTCCATCAGAGAACAGTACTTTCCTCTTGCTTTGATCTATTGAGACCCTTGCCAAAAAACAAATTTAAAAACAGCCTTGCTTTTTTGAGCTTCAATTTCTTCCACTTTGGAGCTTTCTGTGTGTCTGCAGTTATAAAAAATACTGTGGTAAGAGCTTACAAGAAGCTCATGGCTAACACAGGGAAGATAAGGCAAAATGTTTGTACACTTATCATAGAACGTTAGAGTTGGAAGGGACCTCGCAGGTCATCTAGTTCAACCCCCTGCACTCTGCAGGAGCATAGCCGAAATATAGTCCTACATACCTACAACATACCCGAAAGATGGTCGTCCAGCCTCCACTTGAATACGTCCAGCGAAGGAGCATCCACCACTTCCTGAGGCAAACTATTCCACTGCTCAACCACTCTTACAGTTTCTCCTGATATTTAGCCGGTAACGACTCCCTTGTAATTTCCACCCATTAGATCTAGTCTTGCAATCCGGAGCAAGAGAGAATAGATCTGCTCCATCTTCTACATGACAGCCCTTCAAATACTTGAAGACTGCAACCATGTCTTCTCTAAGCCTTCTCTTTCCCAGGCTAAACATACCCAATTCTTTCAGCCTTTCCTCATAAGACTTGAAATCCAACCCTCTCACCATCCTGGTTGCCCTCTTCTGGACACTTGTTAAACAGAAATCACCCTGCTGGTTTTCCCTGCTACTAAGCTTCATCCTGCATGAGTTGCAACCTACGCATCATGATGACTCTTTAGACAGGCTGGTCCCAGAACACAGTCTCCAGTTCTGCATCTCCATTTATGACTCCTTCCAGCTAATGCAACCTATGTGTGGCCTACAAAATGTATATTTTTTGGACTTCCATTTTTTGGCAACTTGCAGGCGGGTGCGCTCCATCACAGCGCTGATGTGAGCAGCCCACAAACGTGCCAATGGGGAGGGGTCTGAGTTGATCTTGGACCCCCGTGACCCCTTGCAGGGGGGGCGCAGCCTGGGGCACATGAGGTGCCTCTCCCGAGGTGGAAGCTAAGGGATCGAGGCTCCTTTTTGCCCCAATAGGTCCTCGCGGCATGGAGTCAGCAATGGCGTCTAGAGGCGCATACCGGTCCAAACGCACAAGCGATCCGAAAGAAACAATCTTCTCTACATGCTAAACAAACACAAGTAAAAATGGGAGTGAACCCATGATTTAGCGAACAACCGCCTAAACACTGATAGTAAAGCCACCCCAAAGCCCCAAGCAAGCGGAAGGGGGAGGGGAATCCCGATCCTGAAAAGACTGAGTTAAAAGCGGGGACCTAGAGGGCAGTTTGAAGGGATCAGATTTTGACTGAGTGTGGTGCGGATTAGCAAGAAAGCGCTTAATTACCAGACCTTCAGAGACTTCTTAAAACTTTTTGATAACTGTAAACAATGACGCAGCGAGCAGAAAAAATGGTAGCGAAATTGAAACTTACAACAGGAACTGCCAGCACATGGTCTCCGGTCACTAAACCGGAAGTAACCATAGACTTTCCTAAAATGATTGCTGCAGCTTTGCACCCTCTACTGGACCAGATGACCAACCTTAATGACAAGTTTGATACGTTGCAAAAGGAGCTCAAAGAAACTTCAGCAAAAACAGATAAGTTAGCCAAGAAACTGAAAAAAGTTGATGTTAAGTCCAAAGAGTTTGGACAAAGACTGGAGGTAGTAGCAAATGAAAAAATCTCTGGGAGTCAACAATTGTTACTTCTTCAAATGGAAAAATCAGCATATATCCTGAGATTTCAAAACATTCCGGAGCAGAAAGGAGAGAACCTGAAAGAGATTTTAAGTGAAGAGCTGGCTTCCGTGGTAGGTTTAACAGCAGAAGTGATACAAAGTGATATGGAGTATATGCGAAATTCTCAAAAAAGTCAACAAGAGACTTAATTTTGAAAGCAACAAACAGAATTGTCTTGAAAATCAAAGGAGAAAAAAAATCAAAGTTTTAAAAGACATTCCATTTGAGATCAGGAAAAGGAGACAATACAGAGACTTAGCATTGTTTTTGCAAAATCATACCACTCCATACAGATGGATAATATCAGAAGGCCTTATCTTCAACTATAATGGGAAAAAGGAAAAGATTGACTCTGTTCTTAAAGCGAAAATATTCCTGAAGCAACAACAGAAAGCAAGAGATGGATCTGAGAAAGCGGAGGACAACAAAGATGCAGAAAAAAAGATAAAAAGGGGGGAAAGCTCTGACAATACCTTGAGCAGCTAAGCAGAATCCTCCGACTTTGAAGCAGAATTAGGGGCTGCTTCTCCTAAACCCATAGAAGTTAGACTGGAATTTGATAAGAAGCGTAGAGGAAGGAAATAAGCAAAATAGAGTAACTTTGACAGTCTGATGTTTATTATTAACTAATAATCTTAAAGCTAAGAAGCACACACTTTAGCCAAGTATGATTGTGATTGCTCACTTTATACTTTTATACTTTTACAGTTCAACTCTCATGTATTACTATTTGGGTAATAGGGAAATATCGACTACTTAAACTCATGTATTAATTATCCTTGCTACTCATAGTTTTAGGTTGTTCCCTTCCCCTTCCCCTGTAGGTTTGTAGTATAGAAAAAGCAATAAAATGTTTTTTTTTTAAATGTATACTTCTCTGCTCCACACTTTCCTGAGCAGTAATTCTAGAGGTCGGCCTTACATAGCTTCTTCTTGGTGAAAGAGGCATAAGGGTAGTAGACAGTGCAGGAGAAGCAAATGTACCATCTCTGTACCATTTGGTCGTGTGAAGGTCAAAGGGCTCTCAGTCACCACACGTCAAACCTCGTGTTGATTAATGCCAAGCCTGTAAACAATAAGGTCTCTCTAATACATGATTTTATTAGAGATGAAGATGTTGACCTGGCATGGCTGGAAGATATGGACTCTTCTAATCATGCTTTGCCTCAGCTAGTCCCAGCGGTGTGTTCAGTCCTTTGCCAACCCTGAACTGGGGGACAGGGAGGCAGGTGACTACCCAATTTTTTAAAAATTACTGTATCAGGAAAATAAGTAAGTTCCATGGTTGGGTCCAAACTGTAATGAAAATAAAGCATTTGGAGAAGTACTAGAGAGCCAGTTTGGTGTAGTGGTTAAGTGTGAAGACTCTAATCTGGAAGAACCGGGTTTGATTCCCCACTCCTCCACTTGCACCTGCTGATGTGACCTTGGGTCAGTCACAAGCTCTGGCACAGCTGTTTGTAAGCCGCTCTGAGACTCCAAGTGAAGGGTGGGGTATAAATCCAATCTCTTCCCTTCTACTTTCTCCTCTCCCCAATCCCCTCCCCACACCCCAAAGCAACTGCTAAGTTTCAGAGGGTCCTCCTGGCCACTGTGCCAGACAGTGCATCTCTGTAGCCAGAGGCAGGAAATGGAAGAAATGTCACCCATATTTCCTCTCAGTCTTGCAACAGTGGAGCAGGTTGGAGAAAGAAAATTGCTTTACTTTCATAGTGAGATGATAAACTTTAGCACAAAAGTAGCAGATGTTCTTTTTAAAAAACTACTTTGTATTGTTACAGTAAAGTATAGCACTTTTTTTTTTCTTTTGCTGGGGGAGAAATTTTCACCAAGAACTGAGCTTTTCTCCTTGCTCAACCACACCCTCTAGCTGCCTGGGACTTTACTGGTACTGTTTCATTGATAACTGTTTTACTTTTCTTTTCTTTTTTGTCTATTGGGATGTTTTGTATTTGTTAGCTGCCATGGGCGTTTAAAAAACAACAACAGAAAGGCAAGATGTAAATAATAAAGTATACCATAGTTTAGCCTTACATGTGACTACCACTGCTACAAGACACTATTGATAATTCTGGAGAATGCCATTGATTCCAGCAGTAATCTAATGGACAATAAATTGCCTCAGTTTGCCATTTTGTCAAAACTGACTAATTCTGTTGGCAAAGAAGGATTGCAGCAAGGAAAGGAACATATTCCAAACTGGGCTGCTTTTCTTAAATACTGGCAACATAAGGTTCACACAGATACATCACTTATTTTTGATTTATTGTAAATTATGCATGTCCCAATTTTTATACTTTATGAAACTTTAATAAGAAATATACTTTTAAAATGAATCACCTCAATGCCACCCGTCTCTCACCTGCAGTGGCTAAAAGTAATGTCACGTTTAATTTGCCAAGACAACTAACAGAAGTGTGGCTTTAACTGGAAGCTGGTGTGGCTAAAGATTTCTTTTGAGCTGCCAGGAACTTATCAAGACTATTGAACTGAAGGAAATAAACAGAATGGGAATATCAATAAGGGACTAGAAAACTCAGATGTCACAAGATGAAAGGAGGCAGGAAGTTTGCATGTGCAAAAGCAGGGTTATTAATGCAATGAAGTCAGGGACTATCTTCTCAGCAACTGCAAATTTGGAGGTACCGTTAAAGGAAAGCAAACTAGGCCATTCTGAATGAAGAAGAGCATGTAAATCCATTTCCAGAATGTGAAAGTAGTTGTAGAAGGCAACAATGAATTGTCATGTTTTCCAGTGGTGATAGGTTACCTGGTATATACTTAGAAACAAGTGGAGGACCCTCAAGACACATGGGTAGGGGAATTCCATCCTCTCTGCCCCCACTTGCCTGCTGGTCCAGGCAGCCTGAAGAATCACCACAGTTCCCCCCCCCCACCTCTTGCCAGGCTCATATGGTGGGGAGGGCAGCAGTTCCTGTTTTTCCTCCTCTGCCTGCCTGTATTCAATAGCTGCCATTGAATGCATAACTGTATGTGAACAACATAATTGAAATGCTATGTTAAGCTTTGTCCTGGGCTAGGATCCAAATACATCCAATCACATTGCTAGCCCAGGAAGAACCTAATGAATCACTTCTCAGCAAGCTCCCTGAGCGGGAACGTCCGTGATTGGTCCTTATGTATGCAATCTTATTGGTTGGTAATTGTACAGTAGGCATGGCTACATTAGCCGGGAGAGTTTAAAAGCAGGACAGCTGCAATGTAAAAGCTGTTCTGGCTATCAGATGTTGATCCATGTTGGAGTTGTGTTCAAGTTGATGAATAAAGCTGAATCTTTGCTGAATCACTCTCCGACTACTTTGTTAAGTGAGCGACTTAACAATTGGCGACGAGGATGGGATATTAGTGCAGGTAGGCAGCCCCGCTAAACAATCCCACGATGGACAACAGAAGGCATCACACCGTGGCTGATCAGCAGCAGGCACCACCAGATCTGGTGGAAGCGCCTGTCAGGATGGCCAATAGCCAGAAGTTCGAGGCATTCGAACCTACCATTGAGGACTGGGACGCTTACCTGATGCGGTTCGAGTTCCACCTCGAGGCAAATGACATCGCAACTGAAGAGAAGAAGCAGGCAACACTCCTGAGCTCTTGCGGCAAGAGCGTTTTTGACATTGCCCGGTCGCTGGTAGCACCAGCGGACATCAAGACGGTTCCGTTCAAGGACCCAACAGAGAAGTTGAAAGTGCACTTCTCTCCTCAACCGTCGGAGATTGCCTGCCGGCATGCCTTCTATAAGAGAGCTCAGGCAACTAACGAGTCGGTGGCCGAGTATGTAGCGGCGTTGCGTAAGGCTGCAAGACCCTGCAACTTCGTGAACATCAAAGAGGCCCTCCGAGACCAGGTGTGCGGCATGAGGGACGAAAGGCTGCAACAGCAAATGTTCGCCCGCACCACCCTGACTTGGGCTGTCGCCTACACTGAGGCCGTCTGCATGAAACTTTATTTCTTTTGCACACATGGATTAGTGCTTGTGTTATATCATTGAGATTTTCAGCTATAGAGGGAATGTTTTAATAGCGCCTGAATTTATTTGTTCTGATATGGAGTTTTAAGTTTTAAGACATTAGTGGTTGTGGTTTTATTTTAAAATTAATGCATTTTTATAAGTTTTTTTAGTGGTTGAATTTATTTTGAATATGATGTATTTTTATAAGGTTGTTTGTGTGTTATTGACATTTGCTTGGGTCATACTTATTTGCCTGCTTGGATGAGGCGAACCACAGTCAATTTGGCCTTTTTGGTAGGTTAGGGGTTTTTTGTTCCATCCCCTGATAGTCAGTGGCACCTTGTTCCTGTGACACCCAGACGATTTCCAGAAGGATGACCAGCCTCTGGACTTGATGGCACCACCAGTTCCTGCGACTGCATGCGGGACCCTTTTGCCTGACATCTCCAGAGTCCCAAGGAGGGAAATTGTTGCCCTTCAAGGCACTTATAATGCTCTTATGGACATAATTCATAAGTGATAAGAACTGGACTGTGCAAGTAGTGTGCAAAAGGGACTGAACTGTGTGGGGGCCCAAAAATGATGCCAACTACAGACACACACCCAGAAGAAGGAAGCCTTCATTTGAGATGATGTGCCAATGGTTCTTAAGGTTACCTGCCCTCTTACCTGCTGTAAAATAGACCACCTCCCTAGCCGCATGTAGCACTGAAAACCAAGGCAGAAGACCAGAGACATGGAATCCAAAGGCCATGTGGAAGCTTCTTCCTTGCACACGCAGGCAGCATTCCCCTTCCCCCACACAGCCTCACCTATCTGAAGCTACAGCCATGAGACAATCAAGTAATATCAATGACAATGACTCTGACCGCATGAGTCATCATTCCTCCAGGTGCCACTGTCATGACCAGAATTACTAGATCTAAACCTTGTCCACTCCCTTAATACCCTCCCCCTGTACCCAGCTCCAGTAGCATATTTTGGGACGGACTAATAGGAGGTGTGCCAAGGGATGTGGCCAGGTAACCCAACCCCAAGCACTTCATAAAAGGAGGTGCACCCAGCCATGTGCTCTCGCTCTCTCCTGACCTCTACACCCACCCCACCTCCACGACTCTTGGTTAGTGCTGCCAGAGTCTCCACATGTTTCTGCTGGTTCAGGACACGACCCTAATATCCCACAGTCTTCCTCATTTTTTCCAAGGATCACTTCATCCCACTGAGGACAGGTAAAGTATTACCCCTCAACGTAACATCCTGCTAATGCAATTGTGACTATCCCTTTCTATCTAATTTTCCTAGAGCTGTGTAATTGTGAGTATGTTTGAATTGCTGTGAGATATCTTCGGTAAATGAAACCATTTTATACTGAAGCCAGCCTTTGAGTCTGTTTCTGGTGATCTGGGAAGAAGCGGGACTCCTGTATACATAGGTGCTTGCTCCCGTATTTGCCCATTGTCTCGTGTAAAATCATAATTCCTTATATTATATCAAGGCAATTTGACTAACAGCAGCTTCCAGCTGTCATGGTTTTTTTAATCCATAATAATCCTGTAACCACCAGCATCAGCTTTTCAGAAACTGCAGGGTACTGCTAGGTAAAGGAAAAGACTCAAGCTGATCATGCAACAGAAAGCTGACAGGATCCAACGCAATATTTCAGCTATAGTGAACCATAGTGATCTCAGAAGTTTATAATTTTAGCCATCTGTTTTTCCTAAAGGGCTACTATACATTTTCTTTCATTATTCAAGCCCAAGACAATCTGCTGGTGATCCATGGCCCCAAAGATGTCCGGCTGTCCTTGATCAAAGCCAGGGCCTTCTCAGCCCTAGCTCCAACCTGGTGGAACTCTCTGCCACATGACATCAGGACCCTGCAGGAATTAATGCAATTCCATGGGGGCTGTAAGACCAAAATGTTCTTCCAGGCATTGAGGACAGCAATGTGGTTCATCTGGCTGGCACCCCCCCTTTCTCTCCTCCATCTTTTTTCCCACTGTCTCAGCCCTGTATCCAACCTGGTGAAACTCTCTGCCACATGACATCAGGACTCTGCAGGAATTAATGCAATTCCATGGGGGATGTAAGACAGAAATGTTCTTCCAAGCTTTTGGTTGAGGACAGCAATGGGGTTCATCTGGCTCCTCCATCTTTTTTCCCACCGTCTCCTCCTTCCCCTGCCCACAAGGCAACGCAATCTGGAACTGATTGAAGACAATTTTACATGCCATTGGGGGTTGGTTATATATGCACTGAGTATTTTAAAATTAATTTATATTATCATTTTAAAACTATTATGATGTATTTTATCCTGTCATCGTTCATTGCCCAGAGCCCTGTAAACTCTGGGACTGGGCAACCCATAAATCTAATAAATAAATAAGCAAAAGACTAAATTTCAAGGCATGTGTTCCTTTCTAATAAATTGATTATTTGAGGTGAGGCCATAGCTCAGGGGTAAAGCATCTGCTTTGAATACAATGGGTCTCAGGTTCAATCCCTGGCATCTTCAACAAAAAGAATCCAGTAGTAGGTGATGTGAGAGCCTGGAAAGTTGCTGACAGAGCAGACAATACTGACCTTGATAGGCTAATGGTTTAACTCTGTAGACAGCAGTTTTGCATGCAACAAGAGCCAGCCAAGCTTGGAAACTGCACAAACCTTACTAGAAATAGAAGTTTTGCTTCCCTTCTCAGCCGTGCTGGAGGGTATAAAGAATGCTATCATTTTTAAAACTTGGTACTGTGAGTGCAGAAACAATCCCATTGTATTTTATTACAAGCATTTCCTTAAAAGCCATCACAAATGATATTGTATTGCGTACCAGTTCAAACAACCCTCCTGAGAGCAAAAACTGTCTAGTGCCAATCTTCTTCATCAATTCCCTCAGTTACAACAGATGAAAATCATCTTGACACTCTGTGCATTTGTCAGGATGTTTTCCATTGCTGCTGTTGTAACCTCCTTTGAGGCATCATGCTGAACACAGATTCAATTTCTGAAGCACCTGAAGGTAGTGTCGGCATTAAGAAACCATGCCAAAGCCTCACTCTGGTAAAATGGAACAAAGACAAGATTCAAACCACACTGCAAATCAAGGGAAAAGACAAGCATCCTTAAACTCTTGGCAAGAACTAATGAGGTTTTCAAGGCACAGTTAAAGATAGGAATGCTGAACATAAGAATCGGAAAGGCCAAACCATTGTGATTAACCCTTATGGAATTCAGCTAGCACAGGGATGTTCTTTGTTTGATTGTTTTGTCCAGACATTATTTCAATTCTTTGTGGGGAAATGATGAAAAATAATTTTCAGCAACAAACTGGTGAGAACTTGGAATGGGCAGGTGTTTTGAATCTCCAGTAAAAACACTCCCCACCCCAAGCACTGAAAAGCTCTGCTAGTGATGAAATGCAAGTATGCTATATTTCTTAAACTCCACAGAAAACCCAAACAAAATTTCTGCTAAAATAAAAGGGTGTGGGGCCAATGTGGTATAGCAAGCCAAGAAACAAATATGTCATCAAATTCTATTCTGAGTACCATTCAGTGGCAAATAGGCTATTCCAACTGAAGTAAAACCAAACCAGAACGGACTAGTAACTTAGTATTTATGGTACTGCGAGAATCATATTTTGGTTTTGCTGCAACAGACTAACATGGCTACCCTATTGGCATTTTCTTCCTATCAATAATACTTACTAGGGATGGGTGTGAACCAGCTCACAAACGAAACTTTGTGGGGAATTTTGGCCGATTCATGCTTTGTGAAGTCAAGTTCGTGGTGGATCACCTCACATGAACTTTCCATGAACTTTCAAACTGTTGATGGAGGTTTGTGCTAGTTCATGAGCAGAGACCTTTCCAGATAAACCATCTCTGCTCAATCAAAATGTTTACATAACTTCAAAGCAGCAACTTGATGGGCATGTAGAGGAACATCTGAAGGAGGCCCCCTGCAACTTTGATGTTTCTAGTTTGCACAGGATCCATTCTATACACCCTTGAATCTCGATCATTTTGACAGGTGCAGGTTCAGGAGATTCAGGGGTGTATAGAATGGATCCTGTGCAAGCTAGAGACACCAAACATTCAGAGAATCTCCGGATAACTCTCCTCCACCTACCAGTTTGGTGTAGCAGCTAGGAGCATGGACTCTAATCTGGGAGTACTGGGTTTGATTCCCCACTCCTCCACATGCAGCTGCTAGTGTGACCTTGGGTCAGTCATAAGTTCTTTCAGAGCTTTTCTCTCAAGGGCAGGTCTCAGGAGAACTCTCTCAACCCCACCTACCTCACAGGATGTCTGTTGTGGGGAGGGGAAGTGAAAGGGATTGTAAACTGCTCTGAGACTCCTTCAGGTAGTGAAGGGCGGGGTATAAATTCAATCTCTTCTTCTTGGATTGGATTTACAGGGTCTGAGTTATGCCCCCCCCCCAAGAAGGTGCCCCCAGCAAAGTGTTTTCTGAGGACAAGACAGGCAAAGAACTGTAAAGCATTTTTATACTGAAAAAATGCCATAGAAATGATTGATAGTAATAAATATATTTGTTCACTAGTAAGTAGACATGTTAGAGGATGGAGGAACTGTCCACACTGACTGGCACTGAAATAATTAAATGTGTGAGATTCCATAAATTGTGTTTTTAGTGGATTGAACCATTATGCATATTTCAGAAGTAACTCATGACTTTGTTTCTGCAGATGGGGCTCACAGAAAGATTCAGCTGTTGGTATGCACTTGTCTGGCATTTTCAAACAACCTGAGTGCTGTGTTTCAAATACACAAACCATTTTCTCAGGTTGTTTGGATACCTTTATGGTTGCCACCATTCACTTCTCCCCATTTTTCAAATAAGTAATTTTCATTGGGGCCAGGCTTTTGAGTACCTTTTCTTCCTAGTGACCTCAGAGGGAATTATTATGGATAGTTAGCAAATCTCAGCATGGAGGTACTGGTTTTGCACCTGAAGAAATCCTGCTTCTTGGTGAGCTCCACTGAATTGGTTTATAGAACACAGATGTATAAACAGCTACAGTTGGTCTGTTAACATTTTCAATGGGCTATTAAGCCACTCGATAAAGTGAGAAAAATTACCCTATTTATTAGCATCTTAAGTTACTGATTAGGCATTCAGCATGGTTCTTGCTCTGTTCTTCTAGTCATGGTGTGGTAGACGGTCAACTACTTATCAGCTCTTAAATTCAGCAAAAATACATCTCTCCACTAACAAAAAGATTAGCCTTTTAATTTTTGGTTGCATCTAAGCACCAGGGCTTCCTGTATCAGGCAATTTGCTATGAAAGTTGAAAAGGGGTTGAGCGCAAACTCTGAGATAAAGAAAGGTTAAAAATGTATAAATTGAAGAATAGGTTATCGGTATACGAATGTGTTTGTGTTGTGTTTGTTTTTTGTTAAAGATAAGAAGAAAAAATGAAGAAAGGGAGGGGGTGGGAGCACTGCGGGAAGCTCGAAGAAGAAGGGGAGGGAAGAAGTAAAAAGGGATATGTAATGAATCTAATGTTTTGATGTTGAATGTGATGCAATATCCCAATAATAAAAATTGTTTTAAAAGAAAGAAAGAAAAGGGGTTGAGCGCTGAAAAGAACCCTGATGAATGGAATAAACTTTAGTCACCTCAGAAGTTAGTGAAAAAATTGTGTTTTCAACAGGGAGAAAGTGAGGTACTCTAAAAAAGAGCAAATCTCCAGGAAACTCTGTGAAGTAATATAGAAACTGCTGTAATGTACTAAGCTGAAAATACTGAAAAATACTAAGCTGAAATATGCTGAAAGGATCTAGAAATCTCTGAAAATAAGCTACAACAATACACTCTTGTTTGTCTTAAGAATTCATTGCTGTACAAAATATAACTTTTACCTCAGTATTTCTACACCTTGACTTCTCCTATATGTATTCCCAGCCTGTTAAATAAAATTTTTTATTCGGTTTCAAAAGTTATACAGTCTAAAGTGCCATTTCAAAGTGTTTAAGACAAGAGTTCTGTTTTCTTCTCAAGATCCTGTGCAGGTTTGTAAGCCAAAATATATATCTGTCAAAGGGACGCAAAGTCAAGTCATAAGAACATAAGAACATAGGAGATGCCAATGTTGGATCAGGCCAAAGGCCCATCCAGTCCAACACTCTATCACACAGTGGCCAAAAATACCAGGGGCCATCAGGAGATCCACCAGTGGGGCCAGGACATTAGAAGCCCTCCCACTGTTGACCCCCCCAAGCACCAAGAAGACAGAGCATCACTTGCCCCAGAGCCCCTATCTATACCTTGTGGCTAATAGCTACTGATGGACCTCTGCTCCATATGCTTATCTAATTCCCTCTTGAAGCCATCCATGCTTGTAGCCGCCACCACTTCCTGTGGCAGTGAGTTCCATGTGTTAATCATTCTTTGGGTGAAGAAGTACTTCCTTTTATCCGTTCTAACCCGACCACTCAGCAATTTCATGGAGTGCCCATGAGTTCTTGTATTGTGAGAAAGGGAGAAAAGTACCCCTTTCTCTACCTGCTCTATCCCATGCATATTCTTATAAACCTCAATCATGTCACCCCTCAGTCATCATTTCTCCAAGCTAAAGAGCCCTAAGCACTTTAACCTTTCCTCATAGGGAAAGTGTTCCAACACTTTTATCATTCGAGTTGCCCTTTTCTGCACTTTTTCCAAAGCTATAATATCCTTTTTAAGGTGTGGTGACCAGAACTGCACACAGTATATAACTTAGGAATGTGGCAAAGATAGTACTCCTGCGTGGCACTGAGCTGTGCAGGCCAAGTACCAGCAAGATCACCTTAAGGTGCTCAGAACAACACAGTTTCCATATGAGCAAAACAATCCAGGAACCCAAGTAGAGAGGCCATCACTTTCGTGGAAGGGAGCAGGAGTTTACTCAAGAGACGACTGCTTCTTAAATGGACAGTTCTCTGTTTCCTGCTCCAGAGTGAGCTCACCAACCAGCCTGGTGATCCTAGCACCTGAGGGCAGAACCACCAATGTGGTCTAGAGAGAGGTCCTTCAGTAGAGAGAGAGAAAAGTACGTATGTCTCACTTCATTTTTTACACTACAATCTTCTCCATTAGAATTCCTACAACAAATATTACATTTCAGACTTCACATCATCAGTATTATTAGAAAAGTACGTATGTCTCACTTCATTTTTTACACTACAATCTTCTCCATTAGAATTCCTACAACAAATATTACATTTCAGACTTCACATCATCAGTATTGTCTGTCTGTCTGTCTGTCTATCTACACACTAAGTTGAAGCTTGGCAACTGTCTTTTTGAAAATGCATGTAGAGAGAATTACAACACGTTTCCACAAGTGAAATCTGCATACATATATTGCCATGCTTTCAGTGCTTCTAAAACCTTAGCATGATTATAAAACTTGAGCACACATACCCCCTTTATTTGTGTAATTTCCCCTTCAGAGTAGGTAGCTTCTGTTCTATGAAATGCCATCCTGTGCTCCAAATAGGCCCTGTGGGACTATCCCAGAGAAACTGCGGCCTAGCACCTGTACTCGGACTCCATGTTTAAATCCATGCACAGATGGAACTTTTAGGCAAGCAGGCTGCTATGTTTTAATGGATGTATCCTTCTCCTCTTCATCAAGTTGAAAAGGATAAGATGTTCCTTTAAAGTGCAGACAGATCCACATACATGAATACTTTTCTATGCCAGCACAAATCACTGGATCAACAAATCACTTAAGTCCATAAAAAGACTCTAGATTCATAAGATTTCTAAATTTCCTTAAGAGGAAAACCGTGGAGAATGCCATATTGATCTTACACACTGTGGAGATGTATAACCGATAATTCAGGGTCCCTTTTTGTACCAACAAGACATTCTCCTTTCTTGCAACAAATCTGTTTCTGCCTTCTGCTGATCCCTGCATTTCTCTCTGGCATTCTAAATGAAAACCTTTTCCTCAGTGACCAAAATGGCCACTTTGGATACTGCATGACTGATGTTTTTAATTTCTCTCTGTTACTTCAGACATGTATTGGGAAACAAATGGCTATAACTGTACATTTATGAAGACATAAATAAGCATGCAGCTTGCAATACCAGCATCTAAAGTAAGTAACATTTAGTAAATCAGGTGGCTCTTTGTGACCTTGGAAGTAACTAGTGAACCCTGTAAGCTAGCATATGAGAAAAGATACTAAAAACACCATATATTTCCCACTCAACCAGAGAGTGAAAGCCAATCTGCTTATAAACTGCTTGCTTTACTCTTGCTTTAACCCTAAAATTGCTGCAAGGGTGATCTTTCTATATTTTTCCTTGTTATGAAGACTCTTATTGTCTTATTTGTATAATTATGCTTAACATTTATTCCTATGCTGAAGTGCTGTTGATTCAAACATCACCCACATTATTAAATACTGGGTTCTAGATGCATTGCAGTGATCCGCTCTAGTTTATTCAATGATTTCAGAAAACTACAAGACCAGACTAGCAGGGCTGGAGCCCTGCTTATAAGCATGCAAAACACCACACCCAACACACACACACTCCCAGTGATAGGCTATTTACAATACACTGGTTATCTATAGGTTAGTTACTGGATCTAGGCAAGCTATTGTTCTAGAGAAGCAAGCTCAGCCCGTTCTAGGCACAGCTGGAGGAAAGGCTTAGGCTCAATACATAACACCCCTTCCCCCTAAGTTCCAAAGCTTCTTAACATACAAAGTCTCTTAAATAAGCTGGTTTGTGTTGTTCCCAGTTTGAGTGTCGCGGTGCTGGCAAAGGGGTCACGGTTTCGGGACTCGGGTCCAATGTTGCAGGTGTGGTGCTGGCAGAGGGTAGCAGCATTGGCATGATATCAGGGTCGTCTGTGGCTGCTTGTTCCAGTGCTTCGGCCACTTAGGCTGTTTGCTGGCTGCTGGGAGCTCCCTCATGGGCTCTGGTTCCTGTGGCCGTGGCAGCACTGCATTGCAATCTTCCGAGATCGCTGATGGCAGACCTGGCTCAGCTGGGAGGAGATGGTGGCAAAGTTGGTCTGTTCCTCCGAAGTACCTGGCCATCATCAGTAGACACCTCATAGGACAGGGGCCCTGTAACTCTAATAACCTTAGTGGGAATCCAGGCCGGACCGCTGGAGAAGTTCTGTGTGTTGACGGGATCACCGGGAAAGAATCCTCGGGGCGCCTCTTGGCTCTCTGGAGATGGGAGGTGCTCCAGGGCTTGGTCTGGTTGCAGCCTGTCCAGTTGGGTGGTTAGGCACCTTCCCATGAGGAGTTCTGCGGGGCTGTGTCTGGTGGAGGTGCTTGGGGTCACCCGATGGCCAAAAAGGAAAGCTGCAAATCTCTGTGGACAATCTGCTGGAGGGCCTACTTCATGGTTCACACCATCCTTTCTGCTTGCCCGTTGGTGGCCGGGTGAAAGGAAGTGGAGCAGATGTGCCAGATGAGGTAGCGGCCCATAAATTCTTGGAACTCCCCCGACATGAAGGCTGTTCTATTGTCCATCATGACTGTGTCGGGCAAGCCGTGTGTGCTGAAAATCTGGCGGAGGGCCCGGGTCGCTGCCTTGGAGGAGGTGGAGGTGACCGGCACCACCTTCAACCATTTGGTGTACAAGTCCACCAAAATGAAGAAGATTTGCCCTTGGAAGGAGCCCGCAAAGTCCAAGTGTAGCTGGGACCATGGTTTGTGGGTGGATTCCCACTGCTGCATTGGGAGGCTCCGGTCGGGTTTCCTGACAGGCCTGGCAGCACTTGACACAGGCCTCTATTTCACCGCCCATGCCTGGCCACCACACGTAGCTGTGGGCCAGAGCTTTCATCTGCACAATTCTGGGATGCGTCTCATGCAGCGCCAGCTCCCCCACAGCAGGCAATCCTTGTGGGCTGATAACTCATCCCGGTGGGAGGAGAATGCTGTGAATTCCAGGCCCAGCCAGCTGGTGGGCCAGCCCCTCCCACCCAGTCCAAAACATGGGAAAAGACACGGTCCTTTGCAGTGTGGCGGGACACGTCGGTTACCTGTAGGGGTCAGTCGGGAAGTTCCTCCATGAGCAGGATTTGGTGCACAGGAGCAGGGTTGGGATCGCAGGAGAGGAGTGGCAGGTGGCGGTGGGACTCGGCCTTCCCTGGGCAGTGGAGGAGAGAGTGCTAGTATCCTGCCAGGAAGATTGACCATCGCAGTACTTGGGGTGAAAGCATCGGGGGGGGGGGTCTGGCAATCCAGAGCCAGCAGGCCCAGCAGGGGCTTGTGGTCAGTCACTATTGTGAATGGCCATCTGTAGAGGTAGTTGTGGAATTTTCTAACTCCTGCCACGATGGCCAGCGCCTCCTTATCAAAGTGCACATAGTTGCGCTCAGCTGAAGACAAGGTGTGGGAGTTAGTACGCCACAGGGACCTCCCGGCCAGCCGGTAGCTGATATCCAAGGATGGCTCCTACCCTGTATGGGGAAGCATCACAGGCGAGGATGACTGGCATTGTTTCATCAAAATGGGCCAGGATGGCATTGGAGGTGAGCAGCTCCTTGACAGCCCGAAACGCAGTGGCTTGTTTCTGGCCCCAGACTCAGGGGACTTTCTTGTTGAGGAGACGGTGAAGCGGTTCTACGATCGCGGCTTTGTGGGGCAGGAAGGAGTGATAGAAGTTCAAAAGCCCCAAGAAGGCCTGGAGTTCCAGCTTGGAGGTTGGTGTGGGGGTGTTGACGATGGTGCACACCTTGTCTGGGGCTGGATGGATGCCCTCTGCATCAACAGGAACTCGATCCATGGAACTCCCAGGAGACATTTCTCCCACTTCACCTTGAAGCCGGCCACTTGGAACGATGGTGGTAGGCCTCTGTGATGATGGTGGGCTTTTCACTTGCCGGACCTCTGCAGTGAACGGCTCAGCAGCCTCCGTGGCGAGGGCCACATCCATGGCCTCATTGAATTTGGGATTCCCCTTGGTGAGGAGCTTCCTTTAAATCCACTCATCCCTCAGGCCACAAACCAGCCAGTCACAAAGTGCGTCTTCAAGGTTGTGGAAGTTGCAGTGCTGGGTGATCCGTCGGAGAGCGGTAATGAAGTCTGTGATGGATTTGTTCACGGCCTGGTTCCTTGTGTGGAACGTGTGGTGGGCAGTGATGACGGACGGTTTTGAGAGAAGTGTTCCTTTAGCCAGTCCAAAATCATCTTGTACTTGGTGTCCTTAAGCTCTGCAGGAGCAATCAGCGAGTGGGTGATCTCAAAACTCATGTGGCCGCAGACTCAAAAGAAGGTAGTGCACTTCTTCACTGCCGCCTTGATCCCTGAGGACTTGAGGAAGAACTTGAACCGGGAAAGGTAGGACTCCCAGTCTTCTGCGGTGGCATCGAATGCATCAAAGTGTCCTGGAGTGGGAGCCATGGTCCCGGGAGTGATGTGATGCACGTGGCACTGGAGCATGGTGCATGGTGCGGTGTTGGTGGGTGCTCGTTTGGCTCAATAGAATCCTATCCTCATCGCCAATACTGGGTTCTAGACGCATTGCAGTGATCAGCTCTAGTTTATTCATTGATTTCAGCAAACTACAAGACCAGACTAGCTGGAGCCCTGCTTATAAGCATGCAAAACTGTTGCCATGCAAACCTATCAATGTGTTTTTATGAACTGTATGTACTGTGCAAAGGGACTGTATAACATGGAGACCTGGGAATACCAGTTTACAGTCTAAGTTTCTAGATCTCAATATTGACCACTCCTTAGTTCCCCCTCCCCTCTTCCAGCCAGCCAATAGTCTGTTTTATGGGACCGACCACATGGTCTCTCTCTCTCCCTCTCCACTACCCCTATCAAAGCTTTAACCCTCGTGTGTCCAGCTTGCTATCCATATACCCTACCTCCATCTTTAAACTCTAGTCAGCAGCTAGAGTACACGTGGTTCTGCCGGTTCAGAGCACATGTTCCCCATTTTCCAGTCTTATCCCCTCCATTCTTCCATTGGAATGTCTCAATCAATGAGAACAGGTAAATATCACCCAACCAACGAATATCCTGCTCGTGCAAACATGATAATTATCTATCTTTATTTCTTAGTATAAGTATAAATGTGTGTGTGTTTGTGTATTGTTTGAATGATATATATATCCTCCAGTAAAAAGACATTATATTATACTGAATACAGTCTCTGTGTCTGTTCTGGTACTTACAGCAAAGGTGGGACTTCTGTATAAATTGGTGTGAACCCTAATTTGCCTATTGCCAATTACTAATCATAACTTCCCCTAGATTAATTGAGAATTCAAGGCAATTTGGCTAACAAAACACCACACACAACACAAACACACACTCCCAGTGATAGGCTATTTACATTACACTGCTAATATATAGGTTAGCTCCTGGATCAAAGCGAGCTATTGTTCTAGAGAAGCACGGTCAGCCTGTTCTAGGCACCACTGGAGGAAAGGCTTAGGCTCAATACATAACACACATGATAACCTGACTTCCAATGTACAGAAAAGCATGGCATCATAATCCTGCACCCAGTTCCTTCTGGTAACAAGAAGTAAATCTGTGGAAAGGCCATGAAAGCACCTAAAGGCTTCTAATAGAATAAAGTTCCCTTTGAGGAATATGAAACTCCTCAGCCTGCAGTCAGCAGACACATGTAAAACTGCCTTATACTAAATCAGTCCATGGGTCCATCAAAGTTAATATTGCCTGCTCCGGCTGGCAGTGGGTCTCCAGGGTCTCAGGCAGAGGTGTTCTGCAATACCTACTACCTGGTCCTTTTACCTGGAGATGCCAGGGATTGAATCCAGGACCTTCTACATACAAAGCAGAGGCTCTTTAACTGAGACACAGCCCCTCCCAAGGAATGCCTCAGAGCCTCATTTTACTATGTTACGAAGGATTTCCGGTTACAGCGTGACGGGAACGGCAGCGCACAAAGGAGCTCCTTCGAGCAATGCCATATTTTTGGGTTCTGGAGGGACATGCAAAGGGAGAGAACCCCCTTCCTGTGCCCCTGTAAGCCCCCTGGAGAGGGGTTTATGCAAGAGCAGCGGTTAGCAAGCTCAGGTGGGTAGCGACTCACAGAGGCGAACGGCCAACTCATAGCACATGCCCGAGAAGCACTTCATCTTTGAAGCCAAGTTGGAGTTACCAGATCAGATTCTAAAAGACTGTTGTTAATACGGCTATGGGCTTATGAATATATAGACCCAACCCCACGGAGCCTCAATTGCTCGGTCCCCTTTAAGGAAGTGAAGCTGTAACTGCGGAAAGGAGGGACAAGGCTGGTGTTACAGCGGCGAGGGAGTGTGACATCCCTCTGTTGCTTCGATAGCTGTTAAGGCAGCGGACCGTAATTACCCAAATAAACAGGCAAGATAATATTACTGGAGGCGAGCGGAAGATCGCTCCTGGATTGAGAGCGGGGCGTTCTGCTGTGCTGAAGAGTTTTGCATTTTGCGTCTTGGAGAACTGTGTGCTAGGACTCTGAGGGTGTCAGGTGATTAAGGCTGGTTGATCTTCACTGTTCATTGTGCATGGAAACTAAGATGGCAAAGAAGATTTGTGAGAACACGAATGATGAGAGTGTTGGAGGGTGGTCGATTAGAGAACGAACTTAATCCTCTAGTAAGGTGATAACCACCTGAAGAAAAGGTTTATAGAGTATAAGAGAGTGCTGGAAGCTGATTTCTTGTGTGCTACCATGATGCTATAAATGTATTCTTATATGCTTAGAGAATATAGAGAATTCACTAGAAATATATTTTAGTAGGCAGGGCTTGAAAGGTGTAAAGAACTCTTGCATAATTAGAAGGTGAAATTTGTTAGAACAGTTGATTGAGGCAGTCAATTGGGTTCTTTCAACTAACTGTTTAAGGTCCTTCTTGCAGATAATGATGGGAGGTAAGAGGGAAATCTGAACTGTATAAGAAAGTATAGTGGATAGTAGAAGGGGACTTCAACCTGCTGGTGTATTCTGAAGAACTGGGAAGTTAACTTTAACATCATGTCCTCGGGATCAAGGAACACATGTTTGACTCTACCCAGGCAACCTAATGTAGTCCAAATTAATCCAAAGGAATTTAACACTTTTATTCAAGAGGCTGTTGCAGCAGCAGTGAATCAAGCAGTAGAGACAGCAGTGGCGGCTGCTCTTCCACCGGCTTTAAATCAGGCATTAGAAACAGTGCTATCATCAACTGTGGGAATAATATTCGAACCAATCCAACTTAAAATTGATAACCTGACTCAGCAGCTTGAGTCACAGACAGAAGAGATTAAAAAAACTAACAACAGAAAATAGAAAAGATGTGGATGCTCTTATTAAAATGACTATACTCTGGAAAATAAAGCAGATGAAACGGAACAAAAGATTCGAACTTTAGAAGAATCGCTGATGAGGCTGGAACTAGACAGATCCGCCTATACTCTAAGGTTCCAAAATATGATAGAACAGGAAGGTGAAGATCTTAAAGAAGAGTTGGCTAAATCTCTAATGGAGTATATGGAACTGGAAGATACTAAGGAAATAATCAATGAGATTGATTCGGTATTTTGTATGAACTCTGCTTACGCGAAGAGAAAGAACTTACCCAGAGAGGTCCATGTTAGATTTATTAGGAAACAATTAGGTGAAAACATACTGAAAAAATCATCAATCAAACCCCTACTATACCAAGGGAAGGAGATAAAAATATTGAAGGACATTCCATGAAGAGTTCGAGAAAAAAGGAAGAAATATGTGAAGCTAACTAGTGGACTCAGAGAGAAAGATATTACATTTAAATGACTGTATCCTGAGGGAGTCTTGTTTACCTACAAATCTAGACGTCAGATGATCAATTCAACTTTCAAACCGGAAGAATTCATTCGAAAACACGGTGAGGAATTCAATATTCAGGAGTGAAGGAAAGCAGCTTCGAAGAAAAAGACCAACAAACCAGTGGTGGAAGAGATAGGACCGCACAATACGGAGACAAAAAGAGATACAGGAAAGAAAAACTTCTTCCTCTACAAGTACGCACAAGACACCAACTAAGGTCTGAAACAAATCAGGATGACAACAATGCTGAACACTAAATTAAATATAATATTGATTAATGTGAATGGTTTAAACAACCCCTTGAAGAGGAAAAGGGTCTTCCTTCAGATAGGAAAACTAAAACCCCAAATAGTCTGCCTTCAAGAGACACATGTCAAACTCTCACAAATAAAGCATTTAGAGAATAAACGATTGGGTCCAGCTTTTATTTCAGCAGATTAAAAAATAGGACTAGTAACATACATTAAAGACTACTTACACCCAGAGTTGATTTATGACTCAGGAGATGGCAGGGTTTTAATAGTCAAAGTTCAGAGAGGGAATAATCCGCTGCTAATTGTCAATGTTTATGCCCCAAATCAGGGTCAAAAAGAATTCTTTGATCGGATGCGGGACATATTAGTGGTTTATACAACTGAGGAAATCTGCTTGTTAGGAGATTTAAACGCGGTTTTCAACAAAACATTAGATAGGAAGAAAAAGTCATTACAGTATAACCATGGTTCTGAGTTACCAAGTTCTTTTTTGGAGATAGCAGATGACTGGAATTTGGTAGATGTCTGGAGACTCAAAAATCCCACAAAGAAAGATTATTCCTTTTACTCTGGGTGCCATAAATCATGGTCTAGGATTGACATTCCACATCTATGCTTACTTTGATAGAGGATGCAGATATTCTTCTGATGACTTTTGCAGATCACTGTCCTGTTACCTTATCCATATTAGATACACCCAAAAGAACAAGATGGAAGCTAAATATTACACTATTAAAAAATAAAACTTTTG
Organism: Gekko japonicus; assembly: GCF_001447785.1. Lineage (NCBI taxonomy): Eukaryota > Metazoa > Chordata > Lepidosauria > Squamata > Gekkonidae > Gekko > Gekko japonicus. Next base: position 34,600 of record NW_015169905.1, on the reverse strand, counting down.
TGGATAGAAAATTAGAGAACCAAAAAATAACCCAGCTGAAAAAGCAAATTCACAAACAAGAAGATGCTAAAAAGAGTCAATCACCAGACAAGCTCAGATTAAAAATTCAAATATTACAGCATGTTAAACCGCATACTAAATCAAGAAATTGCCAAGAAGATCTTATATACAAGACAAAACTTCTTTGAAAACTCAAATAAACCCACCCGTTGGTTGGTACACAGACTAAGATGTGAGGGAAAAAAGAGATATATTAGGGTCTTATGAAATGAACTTACTCAGGAGAAAAGCTGTTTACATGACCTGAAGCGGTGGCACAGTGGGTATATCCCACTGTCTTAACATCCAAACTTTGTCAGTTCAAGCCCCGCGCTGGTGTGAGCAGCCAGCCTGTTGTCCCCAGCTCATCGTCCACCTAGTGATTTGAAAACCTCAGCGAGTAGATAAAATGGAAAGCACTCCTTAGAGAGGGTGGGCACACCAACTCCCCTCTGGGAAGGTGTTAGCAGTCGGTTGGGGACGTCCTGGTCCAGGATCCGGAAGGTGGAAGAATCTACTCAGCTACAAAAAACCCCGGCAGTGGGATGCTCCGGCCAGGCGGTGGCAGTGTGGCGACATGACATATGGGTCCTGAAAGCCCCAACATCATCAAGCCGGACGACGCAGCCGTTCGGGACATGACTGAGCCAAGCCAGAAATGTTTCCACCGTGCAGTTACGGCATGTGCAAATAAAATGAATTATATGTTGTCTTCCCTATCCCCTATGAAACATTGTTAGTCCCCTATCTAAAGAGGTACTGTAAATCAGTTTGAGCCCACTTGTGGGGAAAGCGATTAATAAATTGAAATTATTATTATTATTATTATTATTATTATTATTATTATTATTAATAATAATAATAATAATAAACAATTTTATGAAAATCTGTATAGAAAACAGATGTCGAATCCAGAGGCCATGCAAAAATACCTGAAGGAAAACTCATATAATAAAAAATTGAACATTGCCCAACAAAATATGCTTAACCAGGCATTTACAACTCACGAAATAGCGGAAGCTATTAGAAAACAGAAGAGAAACAAAACACCGGGTCCTGATAGGCTCCCGGCTGAATTCTATATGGCTTTTGAGGAAGAACCTACGACCCCATTTAAACAGGTAATACAAGAGATCCCACAAAAGAAAATGCTCCCTGATTCGTGGAATTCAGCCTTAACCTCTTTGATACATAAGAAAGATTTGGATACAAAAGAAATTCGAAATTACCGCCCCATCTCGTTACTGAACGTAGATTATAAGATTTTCGTGAAAATTTTAGCATCAAGGTTCAGAAAAGTATTTGCGGATATAATTCACTGAGATCAAGCGGGATTTTTACCGCACAGACAGGGACGATACAATTTAAGAATAATCATGAATGCCTTGGAATACGCAGAGGCACACCCAAACGTACAATTGGCGATAGTGTTCTTAGATGCCGAGAAGGCGTTCAACAATATTAACTGGGACTTCATGATTGATTATCTAAAGATATCCCAATGCAGAGAAGTTTTCAATAATAGTATAGAAGCCATTTACACCAAACAGAATGCTAATTTTGATAAATGGAGACATGACAACTGAAATAAATATTTTCAAAGGCCCACGCCAAGGATGTCCTTTATCTCCCCACTCTTTATATTTACCATAGAGGTACTGTTGGAGAACATAAGAAATGATCAGCGTTTAAAGGGAATTAAAATTAAAGGAGAGGAATACAAAATCCAGGCATATGCAGATGACTTAGCGATAATACTAACGGAACCATTGGACTCTGCAGATAGGTTATTAGAATTGCTAAAGGAATTTGGCCCACTGGCAGGCTTCAGGGTCAATGCAATCAAAACTCAGCTCATGACAAAAAACTGCACTAAGCAACAGGTTTTAGATCTGCAAAAAAAAACCCTGGATTTGATGCTCCAAAAAAGGTCAAATATTTAGGTATTCATATGACAAATAGGCTAAGTTCCCTATACGAAGATAACTACGTTAAATTGCTGGCACAAATTAAGAAAGATTTGAATAACTGGGGACAACTTCAACTAGCTTTGACGGGAAAGGTGGCGGTTGTAAAAATGAATGTTTTGCCAAGGGTAAAATATCTTGTTCCAAAATATTCCTGTTTTGTGTAATTTGAATTTTATACGTAAATTAGAAAAAATGGTAAGGGATTAAACTTAAGCTCCTTCAAAGAAAAAACAGTAAGGAGAGGTTTAGCACTATCTGATTGGTGCCTATACTACCAGGCAGCGTCTATGATATGGATACGTGATTGGATACAACTAAAAGACTTAAGAACCTTAAAACTGGAGGGTCGAGATCTAGGCGCAGGTTGGCATGCCTTTTTGTGGAATCCCAAACAAAGCACGTCTACATAATTTAATTGCCATTTATTGAGGAAAGCCCTGTTAAAAATTTGGATGGAGATTAAAAAATTATTTTATATTAAAATACCAGCATGGGTGGCCCCCTTGAAGCTATCTCTAACCCAAATTTGATGACACTATAAAGATATGTTACATATAGAAATATTTTAGAAATAAATGGAAACTTAAAGTCACAGAACTTGCTAGACTCCCAAGGAATATTAATGTCATGGTGGGAGAGAAACCAGCTTGTTTCCAGGTGGGCGAAGGACAATCAGATAGGCATTAATTATGAGTATGCAGAACTTGATAAGATATTGATAGGGGCAGGGGACAAACTTATCAGAAAATTCTATAATTTTTTATTGGGGGAAAAATGCAGGATGAAGAAGTAAAATCGGTAATGATATCCTGGGCTAGAAATGTCGGCCATATTATTGACTGGGATACATGAGAAAAAATGTGGCAAAACATGAGAAGGATGAAAGCAATTTCTATGAAAAAAAAACCATTCAAAATGTTTCACCGCTGGCACTTAACCCCTGCATTATTAGTCTGCTGCTATCCTAACCTTTCAGATAAATGCTGGAAGTGCAAAACGGAAAAGGGGACTTACTTCCATGCTTGGTGGTCTTGTAAAATAATGCAAAGATTTTGGAAAGAAATCCATGGTATTATTGTCCAGATAACTAAATTGTCAATTTCATTTGACCCCGAGATATTTTTGTTAAATATTATGTGTGACAATCTTAAGAAGGCAGATGCACACCTGATAATCCATTTACTTACAGCAGCTAGGATGCTGTTCGCAAAATATTAGGAAAAGGAAGAAATACCATCTAGAAAGGAGTTTATAGTTAAAATTACAGAAATAGCGGAACTGGATAACTTGACAATGAAGCTTCATGGGAAGGAAGAAGATGTTTTTGATAGTATCTGGGTAATATTTTATAGATGGGTTGAGAATAATGTCTAGATTAACAGACAGGCCTGAAAATATGAGTTTTATGTGATTCTATCCATAGCAGATATGACATTTCGGTCAATTGAATCCATGTTTATGTTGTATGTGGTTTTGTTTCAAATGTTAATAAATATCATTCAAAAAAGAAGAAGAAGAAGAAGAAGAGATTGGATTTATACCCCACCCTTCACTTGGAGTCTCAGAGTGGCCTACAATCCCTTCCCCTTCCCCTCCCCACAACAGACACCCTGTGAGGTAGGTGGGACTGAGAGAGCTCTTCCGAGACCTGCCCTTGAGAGAACAGCTCTGTGAGAACTTGTGACTGACCCAAGGTCACTCCAGCAGTTGCATGGAGTGGGGAATCAAACCTGGTTCTCCCAGATTAGAGTCCATGCTCCTAGTCACTACACCAAACTGGCTTGTTAATTTTCCCTTCAAACACAGCAATTTATGCTTCCCTTCAGTGTAGCCTGACATCACTTCCCAACCACTTCTTTAATGGCTGCCATTTTCTGTGATGAACAATACATTTTTTTTTTTGGTTGAAACATGTGTATCATGACTTTTCAGAGTGGCTTACCATAATAGTTAAATACATTAAAACCACAAATAAAATAGCAAACCCCAAATCAATTATCCCCTCCATTACTTAAAAGCTGCTTGCCATTCAAGTCCCCTCAAAAGTTCTGCTGTGGTGTCATGATTAAGGAATGCTCTTGCATCTTCTCTACTCAGCATGCAATTGGATGTCTTTTTGGCTCCAACTTCAGACTTGTTTGTTTGCAAGGTCCAAACGCCAAAGTTTGTAGTGGGTTTAGATACATGAGTAATGTGTACAGCACTGGCATTTTTGTTGGAAAATTTGGTAAAAATAGTTAGATGTTCAGAGCTTGCAATGGATCTTTGTTTACTGGAGAGGAGGCATTTACTTTCTGTGTAAAAATCTTTATTTCTAAAGGGAAAGGTACACGGGAAATCTACAAAACAACAAACACTTAAGACTACATCCTTGCTGTTACAAGTACAACAACAGACAGACTGACCACACAGTTGGTAATGGAGACTCTTCTTTCTTCTTGACCTTTGAAGGAAATCACCTGACACCAGTTTCCTGGGCTTTCTGCCAGGTTCCCTTCCAGGTCAGTCTAAACAACAGCACACAAGGTAAACACATTAACCCTATAATGACTGGATTTAGACCTTGCAGCACACATATTTCCAACAGTTTTAACTCTACTGTTCTCCCTCTGTCATTTGACTTCTCAACATCTATGTAAGAGGCTTCCTTCCCTGACCAGCAGACTACTACCAGTAAACAGTTATTCCTTTCTCTATTAAAGAAAAGCAGTCACAGCAAGTGGTTTTTTTTTTTTCCGGGGGGGAGGAAGGGTCAGTGACCTCACTATGTTTCAATGAACTAGCTACATGTGTAATTTAGTAGAGTTGTCAACATGTATTACTGGAAGAATCTACCATGTGTGCCTTCATTTGCTTGTTTTGCACCACAGGCACAAAGACTAATGCTGCCACAAAACAAAGATAGGTAGGAAGCTTGTGATACAAATAAAAGTAGGAAGTTTTCTAAATCCACTTAACTACAGAATGTAACACTGCCTTTCAAATGTTTCACTAATGTTCTCATCTGTTGTGTAACAGAATGTTAATTGCACCCCGATTAAACATCACCGTTGAATGAATGCTTTGCGTACATGAAATGTCACTGCAATGTATACATGCATAATTGAAAAGTAAGAGTTTCAATCCATGCTTGGGTACCAAAAGGCTTCAACTTAGACAATTATTTTCTTTTTTTTTACTTCAGAAATCAGTGTACTTGCAGTTTTTCTACTCACAGGATTCCTCTGCCTCACCAGTGAAGCTAAGAAAAAAATCTAGACAATCATATAACTTGTTTGTCTAGAAGAGAGTCAGACAGTGGGTGGATTTTGATATAATAATAGACTAATGACCATGTCTGAGTGAATTTTCTAAAGCCCACTGGTTTCTAAGATTGAAAAAAACAACCCTGAACTATACAGACAATTTATTTAGTCAGAGTAATAACAGGAAGCAAGCCAAAGCAGGTCCCCTCAGAAGTACATTCCATTTTATTCACAGGCACTCATTCCCAGGAAAGTATTCGTGGGATTGCAGTCATAGTCACTTAACACAGACAAGTCATGCCTTATAACTTGTTAAAAGATTTTTGATATGCACAGTTGTTCACATCCACACATTGGGCCAAATGACATATTACATTTTTAAACAAGTGCAGTTCCAAAATGGGGCCCAAAATGCCTCCTAGAACTGTTTTAGGTGAAGAAAATGGTAAAGGAAGGCAAAAGACCCCTCCACCTCCTGTACCATGGTCTTGATCCCAATTAAGCCCTTGCAGAATTTTTAAAATTAGTTCCCCTCGGCTGCAGGTTGGATGCAAGGAAGGTGTCATGCCCCGGGGTGTCCCCTGGCCTTGGAGGAACACTCGCCGTGTTGGTCGAGGGTCCCGGAGAGAAGCAAGAGCCTCAGATAGGGAAGGGTCGGGGAGTTTTGTCATTCCCTGAGTTACCTTCCTCGGGGTCAACAGCTGTGTCCCCTTCTCTCTCGCTTGCCAGGCCAGTCGCCTCCGAAATCCTCCCCGGCTCTCCTGGCTTCCCTCCTTTTATGCTCCTCCCATCCCCTGGTAACACCTCCCTTCCCCTTCCCAGCATTCTTACTCCTCCCTTCATTTGCCTGTCACCTTTTCTATCATCCCTATGGTGGGTTTCTCTCCTAGTCCCGCCCTCTTGGGATTCCCCCGGGATCTCACCCAGAGTCGGGAAGTGCAGGGGAGTGTTCATTTCTGGTGAGCCTAAGGAGCCCGACTCCATTTGCTGCGGCATCTCCAAACATTCTCCCTTGGGTAAGACCGGCCGTCTCCAGTCCCCTCGCACCTGGGACCATGCACGTCCCTCTTCCCTCGGCGGCTGAGGAGCTGAGCCCGTCTCTGTCCTTTTCCCCGTCGCCTTTCTCCGTGGAGAGGGTGGGGTGGGTCTTCCAAGGTTGTCCGCTTGCACTCGGTCGGCTGCAACCCTTGTTGCCCCCTGAACCCCCTCCCCCGGGAATACCACCTTCCTTTATACCCCGGGGGTCCGGCGCAGATCGTGCCAGTCCCACCGCAGCAGCCTGAGGGGCCGCAGAGGAGCCCGCGGTGGGACAGAAGGCACATTGGAGAGCCTATAACCTGACTTGCTTAAAAACCTTATGTCTTGTTTGGACCATTAATGGATATTGAACTGTCATTGTAGGGAAGGATTGTGGCTCAGTAGTAGAGCATCTGTTTGACATGCAACAAACCAAGATGCCAACTTTGCTCTCATTATAGATCCTAGCAACACCATCAGTGGACCCAGCAACATCAGCCATACCAGCTTGGGTTCATATTCCTGCTCATCCTCTAATGTGATTTATGCCATCATGTGTCAACAATGCCCTTCCACCCTCTACATTGGACATACAGGCCAGTCCCTTTGACAAAGAATTAATGGACATAAGTCTGACATTAGGAACCACAACATTCAAAAACCGGGGGGGGGTGTGTGGACATTTTAACTTTCTAGGACATTCAGTTGCTGACCTAAAAGTAGCAGTTCTCCTACAAAGGAATTTTAAAGGGAGATTAGAAAGAGAGACTGCTGAATTGCAGCTGATAATGAAGCTCAAGACAATGCATCCACCTGGACTGAATTGAGACCTAGGTTTCCTGTCTCATTCCCAATGCTGATATTTCCATGCCTGTTACCCATTTGCATATCTCCACCTAACTCCAATCATGCCTGCTATTGTCCTTTGCCTGCTAATATAATTCGGCACCTGAAAGCAGGCATGCTACTTTCCAATAAATAGGACAGATGGACTCCCATTCTAGCTGTATCTGAAGAAGTGAGCAGTGACTCATGAAAGCTCATAAGCCTGCCACATATTTTGTTACTCTTTAAGGTGCTACAGGACTCTTGCTCTTTTCTACTGCTAACATAGAGTGTATTTCCTAAGGCTGCCTACAGAGTTCGTATCTAAGAAGTGATCTAAAGTAATGACCAATCCCAAATCCTATATCACATTATCTTATCTTCTATTTTTTTATATATTTCTCTTTTACCCCGCCCTCCCTGCCAAGGCAGGCTCAGGGCGGCTTACATAAAAACCATAAAACAGTATACATTTTAGTATAAAAATACATGATAAACAATTTAAAACCACTGGTATATCGATGGTGGCATAATATAATACAGTGCATTTAAAACACATTCAGTGGTGCAACCACTTTAAATAGCTTCAACTAGTCATAGATCAGCACAGGGCCTGGCTAATCAGGGCAGCTTCTACCAGAATGCCTGCCGGAAAAGCTCCGTTTTTTAAAGAGAGGATGGACCATCGCTTCCTTAAGAGCCCCCGGGAACAGCCCCTCCAAGAGGGACTTGTTGATAATGTCCCTAAGGGCACCTCGAAACCCCTCGCGACCAGCTTTAATTAGCCAGGAGGGGCACGAATCCAGGCTGCATGTGGTTGGGCATACAGTTGAGATCAATCTGTCAACTTCCTCTAGGCTGAGTGGACTGAAATAATCCAGAATGGGACCAGAAGATGCACATGGAGCCTCAAGTTCGCTCACTGTCTCAACTGTGGCAGGAAGGTCGAGGTGGAGCGACAAGACTTTATCTGCAAAATAGCTTGCAGTTCCCTAATGTTTTGTCTGCCCTGTGGCAAAGCCGTTAAAGACTGAATCGTTCTATACAATTGTGCTGGGCATGAGTTTGCAGATGCAATCATGGCTGCGTAGATCTCCCTTTTCGCAGCTTTGACTGCCATCTCATAGGAACACATAAACGTCCTATAGGATGCTCTTGTTGCTTCGTCATGAGCACGCCGCCACTGTCTCTCTAGCCATCTAAGCCTTTGCTTCATCAGCCTCAGCTCCTGGGTATACCAGGGAGCCAGCCTTGAGCGAGGGCGCAGAGGGCGTCTGGGAGCGATCTTGTCGATGGCTGTCAAGAGTAGGCCATGCCAGTCCTCGACTAGCTCATCTAACGAGCCACCAGGGGGGCAGTGGATCCTGAAGAGCCATCTGAAGCCGCAAAGGGTCCGTTTGGCTCTGCAGGTAAGCTAAAATGTGCTTGCCGCCCAAACAGGGTTGGGATGACACATTCACCTGGGCCTTCAGGGCATGGTGGTCCAACCATGGAATTGCAATCACAGTAATCTGGTCCACTGTAACCCCCGCCAAGAAGATCAAATCAAGCGTATGACCAGCTCGGTGCTCCAATGCCCATCCCAACACAGTCTCGACCAGGGATGACAGGCTATTGGATGGTGCATTGGGCAGTCGGTACACCAGCCAAACAGCCAAACTCTCTCCGGCTTCCCACACAAAGCTGGCACACTCGATGCCTGTGAGCCTCAGCGCCAGGAGCGCCCTGAAGGAGTAAGCCTCCTGAATGAACAGAGCCACTCCTCCCCCCGCCCCATAGTCCGGGATTGATGAAGGACCAAAAACCCAGGAGGAGCCAACTGGGAGAGAGCAATTGTCTCCTCATCTCGTACCCAGGTTTCAGTCACGCATGCCAGATCCATGTCCTGCTCCAGCAGGAAGTCCCTAAGGACTGAGGTCTCATTATTTATGGACCTGGTGTTGCACAACACCAATGTCGGAGTGGGGGGTTTATTCCTCGCCCCACTGCCGGCCACCTTTGGGATGGGACACAGGCTGGAAGGTGGCCAAGCTTCTCTTTTTCTCTGCCCCCTTCCCTTCCATTTCTACCTGATCCTACCACCATACCTTCCCCTCCCCAGGAGCACTAGAATGCTATGCTATAACTATTCTTCATAAAAGCACAACTGGTCACCTTTAACCCCTGACCTGGATGGTGCAGGCTAGCCCCATCTTGTGAGCTCTCAGAAGCTAAGCAGGCTCAGCCCTGGTTAGTACCTGGATGAGAGACCATCAAGGAAGTCCAGTGTTGCTACACAGAGGCAGACAATAGAAAACCACCTCTGTTAATCTCATGTCTTGAAAACCCTATGGGTTCACCATAAGTCGGCTGCAACTTGACAGCACCTTCCACTGCCATTGTATAGAATACTTTGTGGATATGGGAAGATACAGAAAGGAGTGCAAAATGAATGAAATCTAGATTTATTTAGACAAAAAGCAAACAGATTTTTTTAAAATAATTTTTTTATTGTTTTTGTTAATAACATTAACATTACATACATCAAATACTTTTTGCTTATAAATTAATAAGAATAATTGCTTACTTTCTTAACATTTATTCACGCCATACAGCATTAGTAAGTCACCATGAGTCTGACCATTATAGAATATATATATAACAGAATTTAAGACCTACCTGAATTGTTCATAACTTCCTGATTAGATCCTGCCTTTTGGGAGTGCTACTGTACATATTGTTACACCCTCTAAATCCATTAAAGTCTATGAGCTAAGAAGGGCATAACTCTGCTTAGGATGGCACTGAGGGGGGGCAAGTCTATTTAACAGCAATTCCTATTTTATTCAGTGGGACTTACTCTCAAGAAAGAAGGATTGTAGCATCAGCTATATCATAACTGGGTTAAGAACTCATCTGGATTCTTGTATGCTAAACGTATTACAAAATACTCTGTCAGGATAATTAGGAGATGCCCCTAAAACTATACATTGAAGGTTACTGATTTCATGTCACAGCTTTCTCAGTGGTTTACTAAATAATCACCTCACATCTTCTAACAAAACAAGTTGCAGTATTGAACAACTAAGCAAGTTGACAACTCAAGCATATACCATTTTTTACTTTTCCTGCATCTGTAATGTGAATGTACATTCTGTTTTCAAGGGCTCTTTTCTGCATTAACAACATTGGTGGAGACTTTTCCACTGCACCTCCACCACATGGCCCATCCCATTTCTTAAGGACCAGCATTTCTCTAGTTTAGAAATAAGAATAGGCAAAATAACTTTTCTCCTCATGTTGAAAAATGTTCAGGATAAGCCATTTATCACTGTGAATTATTTAAAGCAGGAATCAATAAGAATTTTAATGAAAAAAATCAAGTGGTTTCAAAGGAAATTAACATCTCTGTATTGGGGGCTATTGATTCCCTGTAAGAACATAATACAGAATCAATTATCATTATTCTACACTGACATCCAGTTCATAATTCTTTGATGCCCAGTATAAACACTTTTAAATGACACCCCAGGACATTATCCTTTACCAAATAAAGCAAATCCAAATATTTTTCAACGAAGAAAGAAACCTTAACAGCCTTACCTGCATTAAAACCTTGTTGGTGTTGAACAGGTCACATGCTCTGTTTCGCAGCGAGGGCAGCCAAATGCCCACATCCTGTGGCACAGAGGCAAAAGCCTACTGTTGTTGTCATCCCCAACTCCCCAGTCCACAGCTGCATTAAAAGATATACTGGCACTTTGCTTGGAAAGCTATCATGACCAACAAACACTTACAGATCTACATTGTCTTTTTTAAAAAAACTTTTTATTGCATTTTATAACCTACATCCTAAAGGGAGGGGAAAAAGGGAATCACTATAACTAATACAAAGGATAAGACAAGGATGTTGTCTATATGTTACACTGTATATATATATCAATCCTACCACAATAACAAAGATCATTCTATCAAAAAGTTAAATTCTAAATAAAACTAGTTTAAGTCTTAATACGAGTCTCAGGTGTTTTATAATCACTTATATTCTTCTAAACTATCCGTTTATCTTATACATTTCTTCTTTTTGTACTTCAGGTTAGCTTTAAGTATTTTCAGTGCAGCTGCGCCTTTCTCCAAATCTGAGGTTTCTAAAGTACTGCTAGAGCTACTCGAGGTGTCATCTGGTTCTCCATCGCTAGTTCCCTCTTCTTCAATGTTGTCCACAGTTTTTGTTGTCTTTACTCGGGCTTTGTTGCTGTTTCAAAAAATCTTTGGCTTTTTGGACAGAGTCAATTTTGTTCTTCTTATCCCTATAGTTCAATACGAGTACCTCTGGAAAAATCCATCTATAGGCAATTGAGTTGTTGTGGAGGAAGAAGGTTAAATCCTTATATTGTTGCCTTCGCTTCCACATCTTGAATGGAATGTCCTTTAAAATTTTACTTCTTTATCTTTAACCTTCAGGACTTTTCCAGATGTAGCTTTCAAAACATTGTCTCTGGTAGCTCTCTTAGAAAATCTCACATATATTTCTCCAGGCAGTTTATTTTTCTTTATAAAATCTGGATAAGTTCGATAAGCCAAATCTATATCATTTTGCAATGTATCTTCTTTAAGATCAGTCATTGGTGCTAATGCTTCACTTAAAATTTCTTTCAGTTTTTCTCCTTTTTGCTCAGGAATACCTTGAAAGCGTGAGACGTACATTGATCTTTCCAATTGAAGTTGCAGCAATTGGCCTTTATCTGAAGCTCTCTCTTTTTCGAGTTCCCCCAATTTTTGTTCAATATCTTTTGTCTTTGTTTCAATTTTCTTGATGGCTCTGTCAGTTTTGTCTGCTCTTTTATCCATCTGTGTCAGTTGCTTTTGGACTCCATCCAGCTTACTGTTGATATTAGACATCTGCTCCAGCAGGGGATGCAATGCCATAGCCAGCATATTGGGAAAGTCAGCAGCTGCTTTCTGGGTCTGGGTGGGAGTCGTTGGTATGGTGTTTTCTGTGAGAGGTTTCTTTTCCAGCGCCATTCTTCTCCCTCTACCAGACATGGTTTATACAAGAAGAAAGTTTTTGGATTTAATGTCAAAGTTCTCTGATTTAGATACGCTTTGGATTAGTTTGCACCTTTCTGTCTCAGTTACAGTCCCACGTGGTTAGTTTTGCTTATTTCCTTTTCTTTATCATTCAAGGACCATTCAATTTTTGGGGGGGGAGATGTATCCCTAGCTCTTCCCCCACCCACCACTTATTTCTTGAGTTAAAGCCATTGGACATAAGGACTTAGCCGCTTGTATCGGGGATCGCTTAACTCACTGTTTTTTTGTAGAAGAGTGGTCACACTAGATCACTTTTCTGCTCATCCAGCAGCCAGCTCTTGTCACCACAATGGCTTCGTGGCAGCAGGACCTCTCAGGGTAGGGAGAAGGACTCCGGGGGGGCCATCCCGGGCCCCTCCTGACCACCACGACTCAGCGGGTCTCCATCAGGAGCTCAGTGGGACACATCTGAGCCTCAAGTTGCCCAAACCAGAAGTCACAGATCTACACTGTAAATCCCCTTTCAAAGAGTAAAAAACTGGAAGCTTTTCTGCAACTGTATGGGAAGAAATTGATCACACACCTAAGCAAGATGTGCTGATAAACATAGGTGACTGGAACACAAAAATGGAAAACAAGATGGGGTCAAATTTTGTCAGAAAATTTGGCTTAAGAGTACGAAATTAGGCAGGAGACTCATAGAATTCTGTGAAGACAACAAGTTATTGATTGCAAATACATGTTTCAGGTAACCAACCAGGTTTATTGCATACATGGACATCACTAGAATGCCAACAGGAAAACCAAATAGATTACATAATTGGAAGCAGATGATGGAGTAGTTCTATTATCTCTGCTAAAACAAGAACAGAAGCTGATGGTGGTACAGTCTATGAATTGTTAATATCAAAAAATAGAATTAAAGCTGAAGAAAAACACCAAAACATAGTATCAATATCTTGAAAGTATCAATAATTCTTGAAAAGTATCAATAGTATCAATAATTATCAATAGTATCAATTATCAAAAAGTATCAATAGTATCAATAATTCTTGAAAGAAAAACACCAAAACATAGTATCAATATCTAATCTAAACAACATTCTTGAAGAGACAGACCTACCTGAAGTCTAAATCAGAAGTATAAATGCAACATTCCAGTGACTCTCGCTTAGAGACAAAGAGAGCTATTATAATAACCAGTGTAAAGAAATAGAAGAGAACAGCAAAAAAGGAAGAACAAGAGATCTGTTCCACAAGATCTAAGAAATCAAGAGGGAATTAAAAGCACAGTTAGGCATGCTAGAAGATCAACATGGAAATACAGTAAATGAACAGGACAAACTAAAGAAAAGATGAGAACAATACACTGAAGAACTATACAGAAGAGATGCAAGGATGACAGATTCCTTCAAATAATATTGTTAAATACTGGATTCTGGATGCATTGCAGTGATCACCTCTAGTTTATTTAGTGATTTCAGGAACACAACAAGGACATCCAGCAGGGTTTGAGCCCTGCTTATAAAGCATGCAAGCACCATACCCCATGGACACACACTCCCAAGGATAGACTATTTACATTACACTGCTTATCTATAGGTCAATTCCAGGATCCTGGTCAGCTATTGTTCTTGGGGAGCAAGCTCACCCAGTTCAAGGTCCACATTCAGGGATGGTTTAGGCTCAATACATAACAAATATTTTAGCAAATGAAGGGAAAGTTGCAGTGGAAGCAATCAGGAGGAAAAAAATCACCAAGGGTAGATGGGATATCAATAGCACTATTTCAAGCCACAGAAACAAAATCCATCAACATCTTAACAAAAATATGCCCACATATATGGAAAACAAAACAATGTCCCACAGACTGGAAACGCTTGATTTACATTCCAGTTCCAAAAGGAGACAGCAAGTATCAGAACACTGCATTAAATTCTCATGCAAATAAAGTGATGTTCAAAATCTTACAACAAAGACTGGTACTATATATGGAATGAGACATGTCAGATGTTCAAGCTGGATTCAAAAGAGTAAGAGGCACTAGAGAAGATATTGCAAATTTATGTTGGTTTCTGGAGCATATGAAAGTATTTCAGGAAGATCAGCTTGTGTTAGCTTCTGATTGTGTGGATCATGAAAAGCTATGGTTGGTTTTAAAAGAAAGGGTGTGCCACAATATCTGATTGTTTTTATGTACAACCTGTACTCTGGACAAGAGGGTAATGTTTAGGACAGGATATGGAGAAGCAAAAAGGTTTCCTGTTGGCAATGGTGTCAGACAAGGATGTATTTTATCTCTTTAACAGTAACTAAACACAGAGGGATATAGAAGGCTGAACTGATGATGGGAAAATCAGGTAAAATTGCCTCTTTTCCATTTGTGAAAAAGATCTGTTCTTCCACTGGATCCAACACTTGGTACTGAGTCGTACCAGAATGAGTACAATGCTAGCCGTCAACTGTAGTTTACTCTTCTCAGAGTTTCTATTGTATCCTGTTGAATCACACAGGGTTTCTTCTAGATTTTGGTGCAGCATAACTTCTGGTCCTATCATATGTTAAATTGATTGCAATCAATCAATCAATCAATTTCTACAGTCCTTAGACCAGTCATACAAAAAGAAGTACACCTTTACAATATTCCAAGATTTTAAGATACATCAGTGACACATTAAAAGCAAATTAAAATTTAATCTAATATCAAACAATTATATCTAACTAGCTACCTTAGAGTTTCTGTGATCTGAGTATCACCATACAGAAACTGGCTACTTGGTGGGTAATGTTGGGGTTTCTATCAGATAGAAGAAACTCGAGTCTAGCTTTTTTGGAAAGACCTGGAATTTGTTCAGTCAGCAGAGTGATTTTATTACGCGCCACCTTATAATACAGACATCTAAAAAACATGTGCTCTGTAGTCTCAACCTCCCTTAATGGTCAGGTACAAAGCCTTTCTGAGAAAGGAGTATTCTTGTATTTTCCTTCAAGTACAGCAGAGGGGAGGGCAGAGCACCTTGCCAGAGTGAAGGCTCTTCTAAACCCTTTTACTTCAAGAGATTTTAAATAGTTGGCTGGACCCACAGTATTTTTTATAATTGCCCTCATCTTAATCTTTTGTATGCTGGAAAGATCAGTACTGACAATAAAGCAAAACCTTTCTTGGAAGTGTGTGCTCTGTTGTTTGGCTGTGGGTCCTGACATTCTGTTAGGAATCCTATAGTCCTTATTGTTCACCTCTCTCATGCCGAGATGAGCAAGGAAGAGGACAAAACCGAACCCACTACTATGGGGGAGAGACCCCTACTACCCAGTCCGAGGTACCGGTGACGACTACTCCACTCCAGACGACCACTCTAACGACCGTGGGCATCGGGACTATCCCAAAGACGGCGTCAGCCCACATCTTTTTGACACTGAGGGGCCCAAGGCAGCCGGCAGGTCAGCTGTACCAACCTGGGGCATTACGGTGGGGCCAGTTTAACCCAGATTCGATGGAGGAAACACATGTCCTTACCAAGGGCCCTTGGAGAGACAGCTGGTTCGATGCCGGTCTGCTGGGCAAGTCAAGTTTCCTACCATATGGGGCAACGTCGGAAGCTGCAACCTGAGCATGGTTGATGGGCCGCATGAAAGAGCGCAGCAGACGCCGGTCTCCAGAGGAGAAAGAGCTCAGTCTGGCTGAGCAGATTGAAAAGGTGGAACAAGCTCAGCACCAAATGGTGCAAGACTTTGAGGAGGTGATCCTGGCCATCCAGGATATGGTAATCCAGGTGCTGCGAGCACAGCGGGAAGCACAGCAACCGGCGCCGGCCCTCACCCCCTCAGGGACCACCTCAGGTACCACCAGCATCACAGATACTGGGTCAGCTGGTGGCCCTGGAAGCTCCAGTACCCAGCCCGGATGGGGGTGCCCCCACACCAGTGCCCCAACTGGGAAGCCCCAGGGGCCAGGTCTTCCACTGTCCCAAAGACGTGATCAAGGCAATGTTTGCTGGAGACCCAGAGGATTTGTCTTACTTTGTAGTCAGAGTAATGAAATTTGTGGAGAAGTGGGGCCACCTGTTCCCATATGACAGCAATCATGTAGATGTGATTGCAGCTCGGTTGCGTGGAGCTGCTACAACGTGGTACGTGGCCCTCCACAACTCCAAGGGTCCGGAGTTGATTAGTGTGGATGTTTTTATGTGGGCATTGCATGCCCAGTTCGAGGACCGGAATGCCGGCCCGAGGGCCAGGGCATTCTTCTGCACCCTGAAACAAGGCAAGCACTCGGTGAGGGAATATTCATCTGAATTTAAACTCCACGCTGCCAAGATCCGTAATTGGCCGGACCAAGTCCTGGCTGAACTGTACCATGTGGTGCTGAACCCCGAAATCTGTGAAACAGTCCTTTGCTTCATGGAACTGATATCGTTCTTGGTGTGGATGCAGGAGGCAGAGAGCGTGGAAGGCCACCTGAACACCCTGCATTTGGATATTGCAGTTGCTGGAGGAAAACCCCCCCCGGTCCCGACACAGAAGGGGAAACCGATGAGACCACCTGAAATCCTCCAAGACCAGCGCTTAAAGTAGGGGTTGTGCCTCCGGTGTGGGGAGCATGGCCATTTCGCCACTGACTGCAGTGGACCGGGCCAGGGGAAACCGAGAAAACCTGAGTTGCCCAAGATGCGTGGGGGAACTTCCATGAAGAAACCATCAGGCAAGCCGAAATTTGCTAAGGCTCTCCAGGTGGCCCTGCCTGAAGTCGAGGATTACACCAGTGAGGAGGAGGACACCGAGCCAGCAGGAAATGGGCAGGGCCTGCTGTAAGCGGCGTGGAGCAGCAGGGCTTGATCCTGGAGGCACCTAATGGGGTGAGCAGCTACCCACCCCTTTTTTCATGACTGTGACTCTTTTGAATCCGAACATGGGGACCCATATCAGAGTACGAGCCCTCATTGATTCGGGATGTGAGAGGGACCTTATTAATCCATCCCTGGTCTCCGGGCTAGAAGGTGCAGTGGTGCGGTTGCCGGAACCTTTAGTAGTCACCCAAATGGATGGATCCACAATGAAGGAACCATGTCAATTCAAGACTGTGCCACAACGATTAGGGGCGGGGATCACTGGGAAGACCGTTTGTTTGTGATCACCCCGGCAGCGTGGTTCTCGCTAGTGCTGGGAAGCCCCTGGCTACACGGCCATGATCCCTACATTTTTTGGGATGAGGGGAAAGTGCTATTTATCTCCTTGTGGTGTAAAACACACACCTGGAACCCACAGTGGGGCCCCAAACCTAAGCCTGAAACCCCTCGGGTATGCCTAGTGCAAGAAGAATTGGTTTCCATTCCCCCGGAGTATCGAGATATGGCTAGGGTGTTTGAAGAAGAAGCGGATGAACTCCCACCCCATAGACATTCAGACTGTAGCATTGAGTTATTGCCGGGGCATAAGTTACCCAAGGGGCAGATCTATGTGATGGGCCTGGCTGAGAAGGATGAACTCCATAAATTTATTGATAAGAATTTAGCCAGGGGTTTCATCAGACCAGCTTCCTCCCTGTTTGCCGCTCCGGTGCTATTCCAGAAAAAGAAGAACGGGGGGTTGCAGTTGTGTACTGACTATCGAGCTTGAATGCGGTGTCATCTACCAATGCTTACCCCATGCCACTCATTAAAGACTTGTTGGCCGAGGCATCTAAAGGGAAAATCTTTTCCAAACTAGACCTCCGAGATGCATACTTCCGAGTGTGCATAAAAGAGAGGGATGAGCACAAAACTTCCTTTAATACCTTCCTGGGACAATTCAAATATAGGGTGATTCCATTCAGTCTCCAGGGCGCTCCAGGAGTTTTCATGAACCTGATCAACGAGGTGTTACACAAACATTTGTTCAAAGGGGCCCTAGTCTATTTAGATGATCTTTTGTTGTACTCCCCCGATTTACCCTCACACGTGAAATTGGTGCTAGAAGTACTCCAGACATTACACAATCACAAACTGTTTGCTAAACTGTCCATGTGTGAGTTCCACCAAACAGCCATTGACTTTTTGGGGTATAGGATTTCAGAGAAGGGGCTGGAAATGGACCTGGGGATGTACTGGGGTGGGAGGCCCCCTGCACCTGCCACCAGCTACAATCCTTCGTCGGATTCTCAAATTTTTACAGAAATTTTCTACCCAACGTTGTCCAAGTCATTTTGCCCCTCACTGATCTGTTGAAAACCAAAGGGAAGGGCCCGGAGGTGACCCAACCAGGTGCTAAGCTGTTCTGGAGAAACGAATGCCAGGAGGCGCTCGACCGCCTCAAGGCGCTTTTTACTTCGGAGCCGGTATTAGCCCACCCCGTTGAAAATAAAAAAAATTATCGTCCAAGTCGGCGCATATGATGTTGCCAGGGGGGGGGATCCTGCAAGAGGGAGACGATGGGCGGTTACACCCCCTAGCCTATATGTCCCGCAAGTTTATTGAGACTAAACACAATTGGTCAGTGTGGGACAAAGAGGCGGGAGTGATCCGGCTAGCGCTCTCTACATGGTGGCCCTGGTTGGAGGGGCCCGGGTACCTTTTGAGGTCTGGACTGATCACAAAAACTTGGAAGTGTTGAAAAAAACCCGTAACCTCAACGCTAAGCAGTTACGTTGGGCCAATTTCTTTTCTAAGTTCCGATTCACGCTCCACCATTTCCCGGGTTCAGTGAATTCTCCAGCTGACACACTGTCGTGCCTCCCCCAAAGGGAGGAGATATTGGACTCCATTTTCATGTCCTCACAACTGGGTGGAGCGGTGACAACTCAGGGCCATGCGGGCTCCTCCCCCCGGCTCAGCAGTCCAGACCCGCCCCCTCCCCTACCAGCCAAGTGGGAGAGATGACCTGGACTGTCAAATTTACCTCATCTTTCTCTGATGATGACAAAGCGGAGGTGGAACGGGAAGGGGGATTGGAACTGAAAGCAGATGGATGCTGGTACCGCGGAACAAATCTATTCATCCCTAAAATGTTGCAGGGGGAAGTGTTGGCGGCGGTCCATGGCTCCAAACACGCCGGCCACACAGGGTTCGTCAAATCCCTGCAGGCTTTGCAAAGATAAATTTGGTGGCCACTCATGTGCAAAGATTTGTCCTCGTTCGTTAAGTCATGCCAAACTTGTGTCATATGTAAACCCAGACCGGAAAAAACTCCAGGGCTGCTGAAACCTCTCCCCACTCCAAGTCAACCATGGGAGGTGATCTCTATGGATTTTATTATGCACTTGCCCCCTAGAAAATCCATGACTGTCATCTGGGTGATTGGTGATCTGTTTTCTAAACAGGCTCACTTCGTCCCCTTTGCTTCCTTGCCCTCCACAAAGGTTTTAGCAAAGGTGTTTTTGCAACACGTGGTGCGCCATCATATGCTCCTGGGCAAAATTATCTCCGACGGGGGACCCAATTCGCTTCCAAGTTTTGGGGGTAGCTTTTGAAACTCATGGGGGTAGAACGGGCCATGAGTAGCGCTTATCACCCCGAAACTGATGGGCAGACCAAATGTGTGAATCAAACTTCGGAACAATATTCACGTTGCTTCACCAACTACCAGCAAGGTGATTGGGTAGACTTGCTGCCACTGGCGGAATTTTGCTACAACAACACGACTCATTCCTCTACAGGAATGTCCCCTTTGAAGGCACTATATGGCTATGACAGCCCCCCTATGCCGTTCCTCGAGAGTGAAGCCTTGGGCCTGGGGGATCCTGCATGGTGGTGTAAACAGCTTAAAGTCTCATGGCCTGTGTTGGGCAAAACCTTAGAGGTGGTGAAGGAGGCTTACAAGGCTCAGGCTGATAAGAGAAGGGTGGAGGGTTGGGCTCTGCAGCCTGGTGACTCTGTTTACATCTCTACTAAGAACATAAAGGTTTTGAGGCCCAGCCACAAAGTGGGCTGGAAGTTCATTGGCCCATTTAAGGTCAAAGTCTAATAAATGATGTTACTGTGGATCTAGAACTTCCTAAAAACATGCGGAATATCCATTCTGTGTTTCATTTCAGCCTCCTGAAATGGGATCCAGGTCCCAGTCCCTGGCGCCCTGCAAAGCTGGTGCCCCCCCCCTCATGGTGGAGGGCGAAGAACATTTCGAGGTTTCTAAAATCCTGGACTCTAGACATAAGTCATCACAATCCCATTGCATATGGGAAGCCAGGTTATCATTACTAGGACCCAATCTGGCATTCAGATCACCAGCTATAATAAGAGGAGATTACGGGTATTTACCTGGGGCAAGATGGCTTTGATACTTCAAAATGTTCCTCGCCCTCCACCATGAGGGGAGAAGGTACCAATTTTGCAGGCCACCAGGGGCTCCGACCTAGGTCCCGTTTCAGGAGGCTGAAATGAAACACAGAATGGATATTCCACATGTTTTTAGGAAGTTCGAGATCCATAGGAACCTCATTGATTAGATGTTTGACTGTAAAAGGGGCGATGAACTTCCAGCCCAGTTTCCAGTAGCCACACCACGGCGGCTTCTAGTCCAGAGACCAGGGATGGGTTAATAAGGTCCTTCCTGCACCCCAAGTCAATGAGGCCTCTTACCCTAATATGGGTTCCCAGGTTCGGGTTAAAGAGTGTCACAGTCATGAAAAAAAGGGGAGGGTAGCTGCTCACCACATTAGGTGCCCCCGGGATCAGGCCTTGCTGTTCCGTGCCTCTCACAGCAGGCCCTTCTCATTTCCTGCTGGCTCGCTGTTCTCCTCGTCACTGGTGTCATCCTTGACTTTGGGTAGTACCACCTGGAGCGCCTTAGCAAATTTCGGCTTGCCCAGCGGTTTCTTCACAGGGGGCCCCGCTCGTGTCTTGGATGGTTCGGGTTTCTCTACTCTCCCCTGGATTGATCCGCTGCATTCGGCGGCAAAGTGGCCATGCTCACCACACCAGAGACACAGCCCTTCAAGCGTTGGTCTCGGATCGTTTCGGGTGGTCTTACCAGCTTCCCTTTCTGTGTTGGGGCCTGGGGGGCTTTACCTCCAGCCACTGCGATGTCCAAGCATAAGGTGTTTAGGCGACCTTCTGCATTTTCCACCTCCTGCATCCACGTCAGGAGCAATACAGGGTCCACGGAACGAAGGACTGTCTTGCGGATCTCAGGGTTCATCCCCACATGGTATAATTCGGCCAGGACTTGGTCCGGCCAATTCCTGATTTTTGTGGAGTGGAGTTTAAACTCATATGAGTATTCTCTCACTGAGCATATTCCCTGTTTCAGGGTGCAGAGGAATGCCCTAGCCTTCGAGCCGGCATTTCTATCCTCGAACTGGGCATGCAATGCCTACATGAAAGCGTCCACGCTAACCAACTCTGGGCCCCATGAGTTGTGGAGCCCCACATACCACATCGCTGCTGCTCCACGCAACCGAGCCACAATCACATCCACCCGGCTACTGTCATCTGGGGATTGGTGGCCCCATTTTTCGACAAATTTCATTACTCTGACCACAGGCACCAGTTGCTGGGCTTCCCGTTCTGCTCGTAGTGCCTGGATCACCAAATCCGGGATGCCCAGGATCACTTCTTCGAAATCATGCACCATTTGGCATTGCGGCTGTTCCACCTCCACAATCCGCTTGACTAGACTGAGCTCTTCCTCCATTATAGATCGACATCTGCTGCGCTCTTTCATGTAACCCGTCACCCACGCTCAGGTCGCCGCTTCCGACGTCGCCCCATAGGGTAGGAAGCTGGAATCACCCATCAGGCCGGTGTCGAACCAGCTGTCTCTCTGCAGACCCTTGGTAAGGACATATGTCTCCTTCGTCGAGTCCAGGTTAAACTGGCCCCACCGTAATGGCCCAGGTTGGTACGGCAGACCCCCCAGCTGCCTCGGCCCCCTCGGTTTCAAGAAGATGTGGGCTGATGCCATCTTCGGGATCGTCCCTAGGCCCATAGTCATTGTAAGGGCAGTCAGGGGTGGGGTAGTCATCACCAGTACCTCGGACTGGTTCGTAGGGGTCTCCCCTCCAGTCGTCGTGGGTACAATTTTGTTATCTTCCTCGCTCATCTTGGCTTGAGAGAGGCGAACAATAAGGACGATAGGATTCCTAACAGAATGTCAGGACCCACAGCCAAACAACAGAGCACACATTTCCAAGAAAGGTTTTACTTTATTGTTAGTACTATGGTTGCAGTAACATAGTCACTGTTAGGAATGACAAATATAGAACAAGCATATAATGATATAGAGGATTCAACAGGTCCCCCCACCATGAGCCAATCAGCTCGTTTCCCGTGGGTGGGAAAGAATAACTGATAGTTGAGGCTGAGAAACGAAACTAGTCTCATGGTTAATTGAAGTGGAGTCACTACACAGACAGGAATACAAGGCCAGCGATATTGATGAGAGAATCAGGAGAGAAGGAATGTGGCACCAACTTGTACAGAGGTCAGGCAGGCGAACTCTCAGCCTATAAAGCATATGGCAGCCTTGCTGATACCGGGCAGCTATGGACTCGGAGTAGCTCTGTTTTAATTCTCTTGGATTGCTTTCTGTCGGCTTTTTCTGCCTCTGATTTTCTGTTATTTATTTTATTTATTTTTATTTATTTATTTGATTTTTACCCCACCCTCCCCTCTGGAGCGGGCTATGTTAACATTTAGCGAATTATGAGTGCATTTGCTTTTGCTTCTTTTACTGTGAGAAAACATGCTTTTGAAGTTACTCCCACTGAATATCTTGATGAGCAACTCCTCTTGGCTAAGGAGGCAGTAGTATTTGAGTTTATCTGTTAATTAACTCCTTTTTTCAAGCTACTCTTTTATGGGAAAGAAGAAGAAATGTATTAGAGAATCAAGTCCCTCAACTAATTTAGCAAAGCACCCAAGTATTGAGGCTTTTTTAAAAAAAATGCCGCTCCCTAGTCTTTGGATATTAATGATGGGAATTCTTCGCATTCTGCCTTATTGGAGGGGTGATTTGTTTGACAAGTCAAATGACTATCTGGCAAGTGAAATACTCATGGGGTCTCCTTAGAGGGTCCCTCTGAGCAAGATGGAATGCTGATACTCCTTCTTTTAATTGTTCTAATTGTTTTCAAGAGAAGTCTTGACAACCTGCCCCTTTAACTGGACCTGCTTTAAATGATATCTGGAATCTCCATTCAGATAGTTCTTCATTCTTTGCAAGAGTTGGGAAAGAATTTGCACTCCCTGAGAACTAGTCTACAAACTACTCTCCCCATTGGTCAGGATATGGGCAAGACAGACTTTTACTGGCACTAATCCTATGCATGTTCACCAACTGAATAGATGTCAAATTGCCTTATCAATTTTTCCTGACCCGAGGAACAGATGCAGATGGTCCTCTCAGATCTACTCTTTCCTTGGCTGCGCACTAACTAAGGCTAGACAATCGTCCATTGATATTATCTCGATCCTCCCTTTACCTAGATACAATTTGGCTGATAGACTTTTGTTATCTTTTAAAATTGACTTTATTCCTATGATTTTATGGAGTAAAAGTCTTATTTGGCTCATTTTAAGATCTTCCCTACAAGGGTCTTCCATGACCCTATAATAACATCTCTATTTCCTGATGACCGTTTCACAGGAGCCAAAATTTCTAAATCTATTGGTAAAACATTACTAAGAAATTTACCTGATGCTACTAAATCTGAAATATACAACAGTTCATTGTAACACATTTGCGAGGCATTTTTCAGATAAAATTGTTCTCATCTGTTACAATCCAGGCACTTCTAATTTCAAACTATTATCTCAGAATGTTAGCTGAGCTCTGCTTAATTTCATTGGATAAGGTCCAATTGCAGTCTTAGGATGTTGTAGAATCCACCACATAAATGCTCAGTCTGGTCTGACTTGGTTTACTGCATCTGGGAAGACTTGCTCAGGTGAGTCTAGGGAGTGTTCAATGTACATTTCAGACTTTGGACTCACTGGATAAACCACTGAAGAAGAGTGCAGTGTCAACTGTCTTGAACAGGATCATGCGTAACCCCCTTGGAAAAGGCATCCAAAGACCCAAATATTTTCAGTAACTATCACATTGTAAATATTGCCCTTTTGGGAAATCTGCTCAGATGAATGATGGCCAGATATCTTCAAGATCAGATCTGGACTCATTTCAGCCATGGAAATAAAACTTTCCTATGCCATTCCATTGAAACACTGGCTGCTACCCTTTCTTGAGATGCATAATTTTGGTCATAGCTATCCATGCTCTGATGACAGTAAGATTACATTTCAGTAATGTGCTTTATATGGGGTTGAAGAAAGGAGCAAGAGTCCAGTTGCACCTTAAAGACTAACAAAATTAGTGGCAGGGTATGAGGTTTTGTGAGTTACTGCTTACTTCTTCATATGAAGAAGAAGGAGAGTTGGTTTTATAGCCCACCCTTCACTACCCAAAGGAGTCTCAGAGCAGCTTCCTCTCCCCACAACAGACACCCTGTGAGGCAGGTGGGACCGAGAGAGCTGTGACTGACCCAAGGTCACCCAGCTAGCTTCATGTCGAGGAGTGGGGAATCAAACCCGGTTCTCCAGATTAGAGTCCTGCCACTCTTAATCACTACACCCAACTGGCTCTCGATGGGGCTGCTCTTCAAGATAGTCTGGAAGCTGTCATGGTTTAAAGAACAATAGCAGAGAGCAGCTGACTGCACAAACTATACATAGCACAATTTGCCAGTTTTCAAAGAACTGAAGTGGCAGCAAGTTTGCTTCTGGATCCAATTCAAAGAGCTAGTTATTACCATAAGCCCTAAACCGACAGTAATCAGGATACTTAAAAGGATGCCTGAGGGCATTATCCAAGTCCTTGCTCTGCGCAGCCCTCATCATTTAAAGAGATAAGAGCCTTCTGTATTGTGGTGCCTTGACTTCATAACAATTCCCTCACAGCTGGCAATAAGAATGCAATTAGAAGCAGAGTTACACCCTTCTTAATCCCATTGAATATCACTGGTAGTCTGTTAAGTTTTTGGCAGGTGAAGACATTCCTTTTTAGACAGGTCTTTACTGGAATTTGTCTTGTGCTGCCAGTTGTTTGCTGGCCAGTCTTAGTTTATTGGCTTTACATTGGGGTTTTGTTTGTTTAATACTGTTGCTTTTATGCAGAGGATGTGGACTGTTCAGGCTGCTGTTTTTAGATGATAAAACTGAATGTTTTCATATGGCTGTAACTGTACAAGGTGGGACTTTTAACTCCATGTATAGGTTTCACAGGAATTGACTGATTGAGACTAGAGTTTTAAATAAAAAATACCTAAATAAATAATCCATGATGTTTATTGTTCCGTAGACCTCTAAAGTGATGATGGCTTGTTACCCAGGGTATTTTTTTTCCAGCTCTGTGCTTTGTTTTTACCTGGCTACAGTATGTCTGTAGGAATGCCAAGACTTGATGGTGTAGCAATATCTACTCAGATTAAGAAATACCCTTTTTAGTGCACCAGAAGTATGTACATTGTCAGGTGTCCAATCCTAGAAACATTCCATTTTGTCATACAGAAAGATTATCAAATGAAATTGAGTAACTAACTCTTACCATACATAAATGGAAATGTTAATCAAAGATTGCACATTGAAAGGAGGCTACTGATTATTAATATGCACACTGTCTTTAAACAGGGCCTCTCTCAAAGGCATTGCAACATTTTATAAACTAACTGAGCCTCACAACTCTTGTCTGTAAACTGAGCCGCAGGCACCCAAGATAGTTTGACTAGTGATGCTCAGAGCTAAAAGTATTAAAAACAGAGAGATTTCTTTATGACTGCATTCCGGTAACTGCTGAGAGTGTACCATTCAGTCATCAAGCTGCTGTACCAGGCATATAGTTGTGGACTGCTATACTTCCACCCAAAGATTCAAGGCATGGGTCCATAATTTATGTAAGCCACCTTCGATTCTTAGAGAAGGCAGCGTATATATTTTTAAAACAAACATATCAATAAATAAATACCAGGACAGAGTATCTCAAAGAGACTGTACTCATTTCAGTAGACAATAAAGGGAACCTAAAAGAGACAGATATCAAACTGTAAAAAGAAAGGAAATTATATCTGTTCTGTATTGCATTTGATATGTCAAATAAAGCTGAATTTCCTGTGGGAATTCACCAAAGGAAACTCTAATTAGAATATAAGATAAACAAGACTGGAAGGAGAAAAAGGGGAAGTACAAATATCCTTCAGTCATTGATTTCTCTTTTTATGAGCTCACAGAGGCCAATGCTCACAAATCTGGTCTCACAGTCAAATTTAGGAATCCTTTTTCTACCAGATTGAACTTGATTCAGCTCAATAGTTTCACACAGTTCTTTTCTAGGGACTAGGAGCATTAAAGCAGTTGTGAGAAGTGAAGAACTTTGCCCTGAGAGTTCAAAGGAGGACTCTGGAGAGCCAGAGAGATAGACAGGTCAGGATCCCGTGCATCCTTCCTCTCTACTGCTGTGCTGCTGCCTCTTTGATGTACTCTCAGGGAATCTTCCTTCCTTCTGACTAACACCTCTCCCTTCTTCATCTTGCTGCCATGAGAGCATGACATGTTTCCTGCATCTCCATCCATCCGGGGCCCCGGTCACACGGACCGGATAACGCAGGGGGGGGATGCATGGCTATTTGCTCCGTTGCAGTTTGATCCGCAATTATGCGTTCAGACATGACAGCGGCTTCCTCTTTTGGCACCCACGGCAAACAGGATGACAGGGGAGAAAGCTGCGCGCCGGCGCAATCACACCAGGGGAACCCGCATGCAGCCTGTGGCAAACCATTTGCCAGTAGGTCGTCCCAGGTACTTTTGTACTGCACATCTTTGGCGGGACTCCACAGATTCGCCACAGGAGCACTACACCTCCCAGATGTTCCAGTATGATCGTGCTGGAAAACTCTGCGGGAGAATCATGCCTTCAGCGCGGCAAATGCTCCGTGTGACCGGGGCCCTAGTTAGTTAGACTAGATTAGAATCCTGCCTGTATCCTGTCTGGAATGGAGTTCTTTACACTAAAGGGCTCATATTAGTTTGCTAAGATAAAGAAGCTCCATGCGTAACTGTTTCCTCAGCAGCATACACACACACACCAGGTAATTCTGCTGCGCCACATGCCTTGAGCACTCTGCTAATCTAATATTCAGTCAGCAGTGGGGTAACAAATTATTCAATACAATGACATTTGTCTAATAGTCAGAGGGAAGCTTTTGTCAACATAGTCAAGGAAATGTCACAAAACAGGAAGGGACTGTAGGTCAGTGGAAGAGCCTCTGCTTGGCATGCAGAAGGTCACAGGTTCAATCTCTAGTTTAAAAAGAACCAGGTAGTAGATGATGTGAAAGACCTCTACCTGAGACCCTGAACAGTCTGAGCAGACAATACTGATCTTGATGGACCAGTGGTCTGATTCAGTATAAGGTAGCTCCCTGTACATAAATGGAACTATATATTTTAAAAACTTATATTCTGTTTGGTAGCCCAATTGGAAGCAGCTAGCAATATGTATACAACATCTGAATTACAGCAAAATGAACGAAGTCCGATAAACCATAAAGTTTACCAAGCACTACAGGGTATGAGACAAATGTGTGGTACCCAGCACATGCAGATGATAATTTGATCCAGCTGCCATGATTCAGTCATTGCTAAAGGTAGAGCCTGCCACCATAGATAGTCTTCAACCCACACTTATACAATAAACCTCTTCTCAGGAGTGATGATTGGCATGAGAATTATTCCCAAGGTGGAAGTAACCGTGACACCTCTGAATTTGATTATCCATGTAATGTGCACAAAAATAATCTAGCTATTTAAATGGGAGGCTTTCAACCAAACATCTGGCTTGTTATTTTCAACCAGTATGCAAATCTCCATATCTGCAGTTCTCAGTCATACACAGCTTTCCTCTCTATCCATTATCTCTCCCAGGCTCTTCTCTCTGGCTCATTCTTACCCTCATTCTTCTGTGCCACCCTCACAGACTCATTCTTGCTCTCATTCTTCTGCACCACCCACTCTGGCTCATTCTTACCCTCATTCTTCTGTACCAACCTCTTTTCCAGCTTTCCTATTCTAGGCCCTCTGTTTCTCTTTGCCCACTGACTTGTTAGAACATTCTGTCTTCCTTTTCTACATTGCTGTTTCTTCCATCGGTTTTTCCATGGGACCTTTTTGTCATGTCTTTGAAATCTGACAGCCCAGGAAATGACAGTACTTCTGAGGAACCAATCGCTGCCAGAGGGCTTCACCGTCACCAAATACTTTATCACATTACAATAGAGATAACCAATTGTAGTGAAAAGCTTTCACATATAGGCACCCATATGAACCATTCCGAAAGCTGTCTCATGATTTTCAGTTGACTGATGGCCCATCTTCAGACATCTGAACTCTCTTTTCATCTCATGCTAGAACGTACATAGATTTTATTTATTTATTTATTATATTTATAACCCGCCCTCCCTGCAAGCGGGCTCAGGGCGCCTCACATTGGCTGGCACAATGTGCCAAGATTCATATACAGTTAAAACATTTAAACAATCGGCAATTGCCGAATAAAGTGCACTCAGTAATTAGCAACCAAGATGGCATGATGTGTCATGCAGGCTCAGGCGGTTACATTCTCCTAGGCGGTTTGGCTCAATCTCACTGCAGCATAGAAGCTAACACGTGCTATAGTTAGACACAAAAGATTGCTTTTGGAGTTGTTTTCTTTTGAAAAACTTTTATTTCAGTTCATTTTTTCTGTTTCCATTGGTTTAAATTGGGGGAGGGGGGATCCCAGCTGTAATTTGTTCATCTTTATCCAATTGGGATGAAATTCTAATGAATTGCATACGTCACCCTCTAAGCTGTGGAGTCTTGTGAGCAAAAGTTCTACTTTGTGAGCTACGGGCATTAAAGTTGTGAACGAGCAGTTTGGCTGCTGCATAAAATTAGTTTGCTCTGGAGCCATCTTTTCTGAGCGAAGGCAAAAATGTGTGCGCTGGAGGCTAAAAAACTGCAAGCTAGCTCACATTAACTCAGCTTAGGGGGAACACTGCACCCAAGGACTCATAGCTATCAAATTCCTACTAGGAAAAAAACCCTGTACCTATTTTATAGACAATTAAAATTCTAATTTGTAGAGTGTGCACAAGGATACATGAGAAAGAGAGGTAGCATTGCACAGAGGACAACAAAGGGTAGATAAATAAATTGCCATTAGATATGCCCCATATTTAGCAGTACAGTGGGGTCATCTCTGCACCAGACATGCATAATATTGGATCTGGTAAAGGTACAGTTCGCAGAGCTCCTGCCCAGGCCCTCTTCCTGCTCTGTGATATTGATGGGAGACTTTTTTTCCTTTGTTGCTTTTTTAACTGAATAGAACCATGTGACGGTGTAATAAATGAGACATGCATTGTGCACACTGCAAAGGAATCACAGGGCTGTTTTGTGACTCTGCATGGATCCTCATTGGATCCAGACTAAATTGTCAATTTCAACAGTTCCCTATTCCTACTGCAGACCATTGCTCTTGGTCCCCTCTCCTCCAGGAGCAGCATTTCTTGGAGATCAGTGGGCTCCAATAGGAGGGAGAACGCAGGAAAGTTCCATTCCAACCCTTTGTATAATCATGTGATTTAGCCCTGATTCAATGGAACTGCTACACTTTGCTGCATGAAGTATAATTTTAGATAATTCCAGAAGTTATAGAAGAAATCTGAAAAAAAAAGAATGATGCTCAAATACTAAAACATGATGAGTACTGAAAACTAAAGACTAAGCGTCCAAAAATAAGCAGTTATTTTGGTCTGTCATTTCAAAGTGTCCTGTCTCAGGTTTCACTCCTGCTCACCAGGGGCTGAGTGTGAAAAGAGGAAATAACATGGTAATGATTTTTTCACCTGCATGCACAGAATTTAATGGTTTATGCTGCGTTTGCTTTTGCTTAGGTGTAAATATTTTAACAGTTCTGCACCATTTGTAACTCAATATAGTTTTCAATCCATGTATTAATTTTAAAAAAAAAACCTGTTCTCTTTCAGAAAGGAACAAGTATGTCTTTCTCCTCATACATTTACTGTTCAAAAATTATTTTCTTTTTGCAATATAGTTTTCAATCCATGTATTAATTTAAAAAAAAAAACTGTTCTCTTTCAGAAAGGAACGAGTATGTCTTTCTCCTCATACATTTATTGTTCAAAAATTATTATTTTTTTTGCATTTTGAACACATATCCAGCTGCCTTATCCTGAGTCAGACCCTTAGTCTCTCTAGGGCAGCATTATACACTCTAAATGGCAGTTGTTCTCCAGGGTCTCAAGTACAGGTCTTCACATCAACTGATGTGATTACCTGAATGGTCCTTGTACCTGGAGATGCCAAAGACTGAATTTAGAAGAATCATAGAATCATAGAGTTGGAAGGGGCCATACAGACCATCTAGTCCAACCTCCTGCCTAGTGCAGGACCAGCCTAAAGCATCTCTGACAAATATTTGTCTCTTCTTGAAAGCTGCTAGTGAAGGGGAGCTTACCACCTCCCTAGGCAGCTGATTCCACCTTTGAACCACTCTGACTGTTACAAAGTTTTTCCTAACATCCAGCTGATACCTTTCTGCATGCAATTTAAAACCATTGCTTTGGGTCCTATCCTCTGCTGCCAACTGGAACAGCTCCTTGCCCTCCTCCACATGACAGACTTTCAAATATTTAAAGAGAGCAATCATGTCCCCCCTCAATCTCCTCTCCTCCAAACTAAACATTCCCAAGGCCTTTCCTCGTAGGGCTCAGTGTCCAAACCCCTGATAATCCTCGTTGCTCTCTTCTGCATCCTCTTGATTTTGCCCACATCCTTTTTGAAGTGAGGCCTCCAGAACTGCACACAGTACTCAAGGTGCAACCTGACCAAGGCAGTATACAAAGGGGCTATGATCTCCTGCGATTTCAATGTTATGGCCCTTTTAATACAAATCATGACTGAATTTGCCTTTTTTGCTACCACATCACAGTGACTGCTCATATTTAGTTTACAGTCCACCCTTACCCCAAGATCTCTTTCGCATACACTACACCCCAGAAACGTATCACCCATCCAGTATTTGTGCTTGACATTTTTGTGGCCCAGATGTAATACTGTGCATTTATCTTTGTTGAATTATTGTCAGACCCCAGAGGAACCACTTTCCACTCAGTA
Source organism: Gekko japonicus (assembly GCF_001447785.1). NCBI lineage: Eukaryota > Metazoa > Chordata > Lepidosauria > Squamata > Gekkonidae > Gekko > Gekko japonicus. The sequence goes on along the minus strand of NW_015169905.1, from coordinate 3,350 downwards.
TCTCTCCCTTATATATAAAGCAGTAGTGGGGCCCCACCTTCCAATTCACA
>NW_015169905.1:0-3120 GCF_001447785.1 Gekko japonicus | reverse complement strand
TTCAAGGTCTTTTGCATATGGAAGCTGATTGGACTTCACTCCATTCCACACCTCAAACTCCCCCCCCGCAAGGCAGTTGGAATTTTCAGTTGCATAGACAGATACAATGCCATACTCCCCACCCTACTGTATTCTGAGGTAAAATATGTCCTCACTCAGAACACATCACTTCCCCTTCAAAAGAAACAAACCCAATAACACAATCATGCCACACCACAAAGACAACAGATCACACCACAAGCAGAATACCACAAGGCAAAAAATGATAGGAAAAGGTGCCAGCAGTCACCCCATTACTGCCACAGAGAGCGATTCAGAGGATGGTGTGCAGGTCCCAGGTTCATGTTTTAAAAGCTGCCTGGGGGATTATGGACCATTCACACACTTTCAACCTTAACATACCTCATAGGGTAGTTTTGCAGATCATATGGGTCTCAGCGGGTGTATGATGACAGTAGGGGCAGACCTTAGATATGACCAACCTAAAGCTGAAATATACCATCTGCAACTACATATCCACAAGCATCAAAGTTTTCCCTTGTACATATATTTCCTGCCTGTCTTTGTAAATAAATTCTCCAGTTGGTTTTACTGTTCCAAGTTGCATGTACCTCAGTGTCTGACAGTATCTGACAAAGTTAAACAGTAAGCTTCATCCTATAAAAAGGCAGTGTTCATGAAAAACCCCAGAGACAATAAGTGGCTTGATTTTTGACAGAAAGACGAACTGTGTGGGTTCCTGGTTCAAAGAGGTTGTCAGACCATGTCAGTGGAAAATAAGACTGCTCCAGCCTGAGAACCAAACCCTACATACTGAGAAATAAGGGGGTTTGTCACACCTTGCTCTTTTGAATGTTTAGTGTGCTTGTAGTTAGGGAAATACTTTAATTAAAAACTATTAGCTGGGAGGTGACAAGCCCTGAAGAAACCCTTAATCAATGCGGATTCTCCAGTGCTGTTTCTCCTGCTGAGTTCTTCTATTCTCCTTGAAACAGGTGTAGAGAGGAAGTTCACACAGACTGCCACTAGAGAATCACTCTGCATGCAAGAAGGTAAAGCGCTCAAGTGTCAATCAACCCTAATCAAGGCATCTAACTGTCGTCGAATGTGATCCCAAGAACCAAAAACATATCAGGACTGGAGAATATGCTCAGACAATGGTTGCCTGGCTACATAGATCACTGCCTCTGTTTTTTAAAAAAAATCACACAGCGGACATACATCAGTGCACATCTGGATTGGACATTCTGCACTGCCTTATCAACCTGTCGTACATGGGGTGAATGATGATGTACAAGTAAGCCCAATGACCGCCACAGCACATGATGTTAGAAGCGGTGTGGCTATCGAGTAAACTCATAGCACACTGCTCCTGATTAGGGATGTGCATTTGGTTCGTCCGAACTGAATGTACCCCCGAAAACGGCCCATTCGGGCCCTTTTCGGGCTGCTGTGGGCTGATTCAGATTCTCTGATCTGAACCGGCTTGCTGCCGGCCCCATTATATCCTATGGGCCATTGAAGACAATGGCAAAAACATAGGGTATATTCTGGGGGCTGGAGGGGAGGGAGTTTGAGGGAGAGGCTCCAAACTCGCAGGGTAGCTGCTGGAGCCCCTCCCCAAAGAGGATTGGACCCGGGGCTCCAATTCTATGGGCCCCCAAACAGGTTGCCCCCTGTGGTGCCCTCTATGGTGGGGGGAAAGTTACTTTTTCACATGGTGCTGTTAGTGGCTGTGGGGGGGAGGCGGTTTGAGGGAGAGGCTCCAAATTTTCAGGGTAGCTTCGGGAGCCTCTCCCCACATAAACCCCCATGTACCAAAGCAATTGGACCATTACCTCCATTGTTTCCAATGGGGAAACCCAGCCAGCAGCACTTAAGGCAGGCAAGCAGGCAGCACCCAGCAGTCAGACTCTCCCAGAGAATCTCAGGGAAAGTGAACTGTCTTGGGAGGTGCTTGTTTGCCATGAGAACAAGTGGCACACTCCAGAACAAGTGGCACTGTGGCAGTGCAAGCATGCCACAGTGCCACACAGAAACCCCAAAAGACCAACAGGAACAACATTTATACAGGCCCTGCCCTGTGTAAATTGATGGTGCAACCAGAAGTCCAGGGATGTAGTGGGTCAGGGCAGGGTAGAGTTGGGTAGAGTTGACGGTCTCTCCACCCTCCCAAGCAAGGAAGGAGGTGTGCAAAGCAACACCACCAACCTTTCAGGCTGCACATGCATGCAGAAATTGGCTGAAACTGGCCTTCCCCCCCCCGTTGGTCTTTTGGGGTTTCTGTGTGGCACTGTGGCATGCTTACACTGTCATCAGCTCAGGTCTTTTGATATACCAGCTGGCACTCTATGAAGCAAAAGAAGGCAAAGCTGAAAGAGAAATAATTGGCCTGTCTGTAACTCCATAGTGGTGCACCTCCCTCATTGTCTAAAATGCCTTTTCTTGGAGGATTAAATGTAGTTAAAAAGGCAAATGCAGGATAAGCAAATTAGAAAATAAGCTCCTTTAGCAGCAGCAACATGTTATCAAGGAAAAGGGTACTGAGTCTGTGCTGTGAAGCTGAGTATAGTCAAGAAGTGTCCATTTTATACCTGTTGTCAGAGAGGGAAATATGTGAGTAATACGACATGGTTCATAAGCATAGACTACAGCCCAGGATGGGTGCCTTGAACATAAAAGCTATTTTTTCCATTGTGGTTGTTTTAATTGTACTGTTTTTGTACTTTTTAAAAATTGATAAGTAAGTAATACTGAATCCTCAAACTGAAAAGAGGAGCCTGGAGCTAAGGCCTTGCTCAAACTCAAGTTCCAACTAAAGGTCCTTATTGAGCACCTTCTGCCTTGGGGCTGAAAGTTTCCTTGAAAAGTAGTATGTACAAAGGACAGAACACAATATCAATCATGAGCAAGTCTAGCCCGTTACTGCATTTGTTACTAGAGCTACTTTCTTCTTGGCTGAATCCCATGCTGCCTCACTATATCTGAATAACCATCAGGTAAGATTTTCAATCACACAGGAAATCAGAACCCTCCCCATAAGGAGATTCAGAACTGAGGATGGAGTCAGTGGAAGTCCTTGCTGCAGTACTGTAACCAACGGCATCCATTTTGGACTAT
>NW_015169904.1:117323-118877 GCF_001447785.1 Gekko japonicus | reverse complement strand
GGGGCATATGTGGAAATCCTCTGAGTAGGGCTACCGGCTCTGCGTTGGGAAATGCCTGTCGGTTTGTGGGATGGAGTCTGGGGAGGGCAGGGTTTAGGGACAGAAGCCACCTCAGTGCGGTCTAATGCCACGGAGCCCGCCCTGCAAAGCAGCCCTTTTCTCCAGGGGATCTAATCTTGGTTGTCTGGAGATCAACCGCAGTAGTGGGAGAGCTCCAGTTGCCAGCCATTGTCTAATACAGAGTTAGATCCTCTGCCCTGAGTGCCAAAAAACCCTGCCATGTCGACCTGTGAAAAAGGCTGATGTGTCGGTAGACAAAGCAGGGTGGCATGGGGAAGAAGGATTGTTCTTGGCCAGCCACAGTGCATCTATTGGTGCCTGGGGGGTGGCAACAGTGGGAGGGCTTCTAATGTCCTGGCCCCACTGGTGGACCTCCTGGTGGCACCTGGTATTTCTGGCCACTGTGTGACACAAAGTGTTGGACTGGATGGGCCATTGGCCTGATCCAACATTGGCTTCTCTTATGTTCTTGGTGCTTGGGGGGGGGGGGCAACAGGGGAAGGGTTTCCAGGCCCTCCTGGTGGCACCTGGTATTTCTGGCCACTGTGTGACACAGAGTGTTGGACTAGATGGGCCTTTGGCCTGATCCAACATTGGCTTCTCTTATGTTCTTATGTTGAATATTTATTTATTTATTTATTTACATTGTTTAGAGTCCTCCTTTCTCGCTGGGGTTGTGATAAGCAATGCTCCCTCTAAGCCATGGAGTCCTGTGAGCAAAAATTAAACTTTCTGAGCTACTGGGCATTAAAGTTGTGAGTGGGCGATTTGGCTACTGCATCAATGAGTTTGCTCTGGCGCCTTCCTTCCTGAGCTGAGACAAAAATGTGTGAGCCGGATGCTAAAAAACTGTGAGCTAGCTCACACTAACTCAGCTTAGAGGGAACACTGCACCATCTGTGACTTCTTGGCTGCAGTGCCCTCTGCCAGCCGCTGGCTGTCTCTTGATTTAAACGCATAGGTGGTACTTGGTTTCTCATATCTTACTTTATTGCCTGAAGTTCCACAAGCTTTGTAAAAAAAACTTATTGACCCAGTTATTCCTAATTATCCTGGTTCTTTTGAGGGAGCTACTCAACATCTATTGGCGGATAAATATTCTAAAGCGACAAAAATGGTGGCAGAGTAGTTGGCTAATGTCCTGTTGGCAACTACCCTACTCACTCAAAGCCAAGGAACTCTTGATTGAGATCGTTTGAGATACTATGATTGATGATATTGTTTTAATTTTAAAACGTTTTTGCCTTACGTCTGAAATTATTGTTGGTACCTACTTTTATTCATTGTATTTTCCCTTATTTTATGCCATTAAAGGTTTCTGAACTGAACTGGTACTTGGTCTTTTTGTCGAAGATATGTAAGGATTCAAAATATTTCCTTCCACGGAGCTGAAGATGCAGGGCGCTCGTGGCCTCCCATCCAAACACGCTAGGACCTGCTTGAACTTTACCAAAGTTCATGCATTCCCAAGTCACACTCATGAGGCTAATCTCT
>NW_015169904.1:113549-117293 GCF_001447785.1 Gekko japonicus | reverse complement strand
GCATGGCACACCGTATGTCCCGACGCCTTAGCGTCACAGGGTGCACAGCCCCCCCTCCAACGCAGCCCACCCAGAGAATAAACTTCTAGAGACCCCAGTGAGGGAGTTTAAATCCTAAAGAAGAACAACTCTAGCATCTCATGTTAGCAAGTTTTCCTCACAGGCAACTGACCAGTAGCTAAGGAGGCACTAATCAGCATCTACTGGTCGTCCCTGGCCCTAAGGGTGTCGAGTGTGTCCAGAAGAGGGCAACCAGGATGGTGAGAGGGTTGGAATCCAAGTCTTATATATATATATACTTATTTCGGCTTGCATGACCAAAAGCACACATACACACATTTATGGAATAAAAACAACCAGTAAAACGTCAACACTATTTAAAAAGCACATACATGAACAGTAGGGTGCGTTATCCCAATATGAGTGTGTTACACTGTCTAAAATCGTCTGGCTACATAAAATAATTCCTCCAACTGGAACCCGCTACATCAAGTCAGAACAATTTGAGCTTTCCCCTCCTTGTTCCTTTTTTTTTGCCACCAGGGCCAGAAACGTGGCCACTGCTTTGGTGACTGAATCAACTCTGTCAGATAAAAGAGGAGAAATTGACCAGGAAAGGGCTGGGAGATTTTCTTTTATCAAGATAGGTATAATATACTTCTGCCTCTCCATCTTCCAGTTGGGGCAAGCTAGCACTATATGATCCATCGTCTCCACCCTACCTAGGTTACAGTTGCACACCCGTTCAGAGAACGGGATGCCCTGGAAGCGGCCCAAGACTACATTAGACGGAAACGTATTCAGTCTAGCCAACGTGAAGGCTCTGCGGAGTGCTGAACTTTTGAGAGTGTAGCAATAAGTAGGAATCACCGGCGGTGGTGGAAGGCCCAGGGCTAGACCCGAGCATGTACGCCGAGCTCTACACAATGTACTGCTGAAGTCCACTTCCCTTAATTTAGTCTTATGAAGAAAGGCTGAAAGAGTTGGGTGTGTTTAGCCTGGGGAAGAGAAGGCTTAGAGGGGACACGATTGCAGTCTTCAAGTATCTGAAGGGCTGTCATGTAGAAGATGGAGCAGATCTATTCTCTCTTGTACCGGATTGCAAGACTAGATCTAATGGGTGGAAATTCCAAGGGAGTCGTTACCGGCTAAATATCAGGAGAAACTTCCTAACTGTAAGTGTGGTTGAGCAGTGGAACACTCTGCCTCGGGAGGTGGCGGATGCTCCTTCGCTGGACGTTTTCAAGCAGAGGCTGGACGACCATCTTTCGGGTATGTTGTAGGGCTATCTCTCGGCTATGCTCCTGCAGAGTGCAGGGGTTTGGACTAGATGACCCTTGCAACTCTAACATTCAATGATTCTATGACTTAGCCTCAACTAGGGCCAGGGCCTTCTCCGTCCTGACTCCTACCTGGTGGAACATGCTCCCACTTGAAATCAGGGCCCTGCGGGACTTACGACAGTTCCGCAGGGCCTGTGAAACGGAGCTGTTCTGCCAGGCTTTTAGTTGAGGTGGTGGACACCCAGTTGGCTGGCCTCCCTGTACAGAGCCCATATAGAGACTGCCCTGCACAGAGGAGGTCTGGATCATTTACCTATCATGCAGGGCTCTTTTTGTAGAAAAAGCCCAGCAGGGACTCATTAGCATAATAGACCACACCCAACAGCAAAACCAATTTAGCATATTAGGCCACACCCCTGACAGCACAGCTTATTAGCATATTAGGCCACACACCCCTCGTCACCAGAAGTGTGGCCATCCAGCCACACCCATCGTTTGCTTCTTATTCTGTTGACCTTGTTTGTTGTCAAAACCCAGGGCGTTTTTGTAGCAGAAACGTCTTTGCATGTTAGACCACACACACCTAATGTAGCCAATCCTAATGAGTTTCTGCTGTTGGGTGTGGCCTATTATGCTAATGGATTTCTGCTGGGTGTGGCCAACTCGGGAGCCAGCCGGACCTCCGTTCCTGTGCGTTCCTGCCCAAAAATAGCCCTGCCTATATGGAGTCATAGGGTTATGTAGATGTAACTCCAGTATCATCTATCTGGTTTCTAGGGGGTTTGAATTATTGCTCGCCATCTTTTAACTGATTAACTGTTATCTGGTTTTAGTTGTTTTTAGATTAATTGTGTTAACTGTTTTGTATTCTTATATGCTTTGATGTTACCCACCCTAAGCCCATTTGGGAAGGGCGGGATATAATTTTTTAAAAAAATAAAATGAAATAAAAATAATGATGGGAGGCGTCATCACAAGTGCGATGACGTCACTTCCAGGGGAAAACTCTAGGAATCTAAGGAACATAGGTAAGCCCTAGGAATCACTGAAAACTTGGAGCAGTGGAGAGAGAGAAGAGAAGAAGAGATTGGATTTATACCCCACCCTTCACTACCCAAAGGAGTCTCAGAGCAGCTTACCAACTCCTTCCCCTTCCCCTCCCCACAGCAGACACCCTGTGAGGTAGGTGGGGCTGAGAGAGCTCTTTCGAAGACTGCTCTTGAGAGAACAGCTCTGAGAGAACTTGTGACTGACCCAAGGTCACCCAGCTGGCTGCATGTGGAGGAGTGGGGAATCAAACACGGTTCTCCCAGATTAGAGTCTGCACACTTAACCACTACACCAAATAGAAGCTGGGGGCGGGGAATAACCCCCCCTCCGTAACAATGGCTCGGCAGCCCTACTCTGAACAGGGAACTTCATGGCAGAGAACATATCACGAAAGCAACAAAAGAGAACCCCCCCCCCCCACACACACCCCTGGAGCACCAGGTTTAGGTTTCTGCATATTCAGAGGACTCCTAAGGTTTACTGAAAAACATAATTGTGTAAATTACAAATACACAAAAGCCCCAGCTCTCAAGTAGGGTGTGATTTTTAAAAACTACAGTGCATGCAGTTCCCCCACAGAGCAAATAACGTCGTCGCCCCGACATTTTGGGTCAGGAAAGCAGCACAGGAGGGAAGGTCGAAGCCCCTCCTCCCACTGTGCCCTGATCCCAATCCGAATTGCTCTCCCGTAACACTCGTGAAATTAGTTCCCCACAGCTTTCATCTGACTGCAGGGAGTGAGTCTGATCAGGGGAAGGTCGACCCTGTTCATTAAAAAAAACAATCACATCCATCTTGAGCCTCAGATTACTGGGAGGAGCTGAGTGTCAATTCAAGGAGAAAACCCGAGAAGGAGATGTGAGGGAACTGGCCCACTCAAGGCCCCAAAAGAAGGCAATTTGCATCAGGGACGGGGCAGGAGTCCTTAGGCAGAGGCCATCGCTCAATGGAGGAGCATTTGCTTTGAACGCAGAAGGTCCCAGGTTCAATCCCCAGCTTCTCTCATAGCTGATATGGAAGTTCCTTGCCTATTGTGGTTTTGTTGTGGCCTTGTTGTGGTTGATGCTAAAGAGTCTATTATATCTGATTTTAACATGGTATTTTAAATATTGTGTTTATATTGATTGTTGATGTGTTTGTATGTATTGCTGGAATTTTATCTGCTTGTAAGCCACCCTGAGCCGGCCCAGGCTGGGAGGGTGGGATAAAAATTTGAATATGTAGCTATCCATCCATCCATCCATCCATCCATCCATCCATCCATCCATCCATCCATCCATCCATCCATCCATCCATCCATCCATCCATCCATCCATCCATCCATCCATCCATCCATCCATCCATCCATCCATCCATCCATCCATCCATCCATCCATCCATCCATCCATCCATCCATCCATCCATCCATCCA
>NW_015169904.1:111190-113464 GCF_001447785.1 Gekko japonicus | reverse complement strand
CCCCCCCGCTCCTGTGAGGACAGTTCTGCAAGTTCCCCCCCCCCCAATAGCTAGCAATCCAAAACAGTCCAGTGGAGCCTAAGCGGTGGGTGTTGCCTTCTGACACACTTCCGGTGATGTCAGGGGGTGTGGCATATGCAAATAAGTTATGCTAATACACTCCTGTACCTCTTTTTCTACGAAATGACCCCCGGGGGTAGCTGTGAATTTCCTGCACTGTGGATGGGGTGGGACTTGATGTCCCTTGGAGTCCCCTTCAGCTTTATGTTTACAAGAACATAAGAAAAGCCCTGCTGGAACAGACCAGTGGTCCATCTAGTCCAGAATCCTACCTCAAACAGTGGTCAGCCAGTTCCTCTGGATGGCCAACAATGGGGCACAGAGGCTGAGGCCTTCTCCTGAAGTTGCCTCCTGGCTCTGGGACTCAGAGGTTTAGTGCCTCTGAACGTGGAGGGTCCCCTCAGCCACCGCGGCTAGTAACCACTGATAGACTTTTCCTCCATGAATCTATCTAATCCCCATTTGAAAGCTGTTTACTCCTGCAGCTATCACTACATCCTCTGGCAGCGAATTCCACATTTTAATCACGCTCTGTGTAAAGCAGTATTTCCTTCTGTCCATTTCTAATACTGCAGTTCTTAACTGCAAGCCGCCTCAACCAGGATTCAGAAGAGGGGCGTAGAAATATTCCAAATGAATAAGCAAGCAAGCTGTAGAACACAGATGGCTGTGTGAAGTGTCTTGTGTCATGTGCATGTACATTCCGGTCCTGCAAACCACACTCTATCAGTGCACTGAGTCTCTCTGATGATGCTTTAGAACAAACTGCTCCCCACGATTCAGAAATCCCTGACTCAGCAAGGGTGGGTAAGACTTTGTGGCTGACACAGGGCAATCTAGATCCTTATCTGGCCAATTTGGAGGGTTATCAAGGTGAGTTTAACACACATCACAAGGGAGAGGGCCCGTAGATCAGCGGCAGAGCATCTGCTTTGCATGACGAAGAGCCCCGGGATTACACCTCTGGCATCTCCTAGGCAAAGGATTTCAGGCGGCGTAGCGGGTCAAGATTCCCATCTGAAACTTTCCCCAGGCGCTGCCATCTGGGTTGACCAAGCTGGTAGTTTCATGGATTTCTTTGGATTCTCATTACTTTGTTTGTTTGTTTTAAAAATTAAGACAGGGAAGAAGAAGAGAGGAACGAAGGAATCTACAACGTTATTCGTCCACTGCAGAATTAATTTAGGATTACTTGTTTCCTGTTGAATTTACATGGCTTGGTGTGTGTGTGTGTGTGGAGGGGGGGAGGTTAAGATCGAAATCCATTTGTAAAACAGAAGCAACAACTTTGTATTAAGTGTCCTGTGTTATGTGCATGTGTGTTTTACTAAAACATTCATGTCCACAGCAATGCTCCCTCTAAGCTGTGAGCTGGAGGCTAAAAAACTGTGAGCTAGCTCACCCTAACTCAGCTTAGATGGAACACTGGCCAACAGTGTTCAGGCTGGTGTGCACATTACTTTTGCATACCTCTGCAAAATAGGCTCGGCTAGAGAGAAAAGGGGGGGAAATTCATTTCCCCCCTTTTTCTCTCTAGTCAAATTTTGGGTTTTTTTCCCTCCTGTTATTTTGTTTGCCAAGGACTTTTTTTTAATGTTTCCAGCAGGAAAAACTGGGTCATTTTGGGAGGCAGAATACTCCTATGAAATATTTCCTCACTGAAAATATATAGAAGAAGAAGAGTTGGTTTTATACCCCACCCCTCACTAACCGAAGGAGTCTCGGAGTGGCTCACAATCACTTTCTCTTACTCTCCCCACAACAGACACCCTGTGAGCAATGTTCCCTCTAAGCTGTAGAGTCTTGTGAGCAAAAATTCAACTTTGTGAACTACTGGCATTAAAGTTGTGAGCGAGCCATTTGGCCGCTGCATAAATCAGTTTGCTTTTTAGCCATCCTTCCTGAGCTAATACAAAAATGTGTGAGCTGGAGGCTAAAAAACCGTGAGCTAGCTCACACTAACTCATCTTAGAGGGAACACTGCCTGTGAAGTAGGTGGGGCTGAGAGAGCTCTGAGAGAACTGTGACTTACCCCAAGGTCACCCAGCTGGCTGCATATGGAGGAGTGGGGGAATCAAACCCGGTTCTCCAGATTAGAGTCCGCCACTCTTAACCACAACACCACAGCTGGCTCTCTTTCATATAGGATGAAAGTTTCCTTACAACATGTTATAAAATACTATGTTCCATAGGAAGGTGTAGCATCACTAGATA
>NW_015169904.1:108385-111095 GCF_001447785.1 Gekko japonicus | reverse complement strand
AAATAAAAATATAGATTTGGAAAATGGACTCCCCTCCGTCTTGCAATAGATCTTTATTCCTTTTCAAAAAAGGAAAGAAAGAAGACCTTTGTTAATGCATGAAGCTGTCACTGTGGCATCATTGGCGTGGCCAGAGATGATGTAGTGTGATGCTGGAACATGATGTTTGGTGGGGAAGTTAATTAATTTGCATGACGAGGTGGCTGCTGATGGCCTTGAGGAAATTTTGTAACCCCTTTGCATGATGCCAGCATTGAAGAGCCTTTGTGGGTTTGAAGAACTGGTTCTGTAACTGGTTGGTAGACAATGCCATCTTTGAAGCAGAAACACTGCTAAGGGGAGGGCAGATATTTCCTTTGTCAACCTGGGCAAGTAGAGGGAAGAAACTTAGGAAACTTAGGAAGGCTTTTGTTCACAGACACACTCCGGTAAATCAGTCAACCCTAAAAGAAATCAACCCTAACTGTTCCCTGGAAGGCCAGATAATGAAACTGAAGCTCAAATACTTTTGCCACCAAATGAGAAGGGAGCACTCACTGGAGAAGACCCTGATGCTGGGAAAGATTGAAGATCAAAGAAGATGGGGACGGCAAAGGATGAGATGGTTAGACAGTGTCATAGATGCAATGAACATGAAATTGAGAAAACTTCAGAGGACGGCGGAAGACCGGAAGGCCTGGCGTGATCTGATCCATGGGGTCGCGAAGAGTCGGACTCGACTGTGCGACTGAACAACAACAACAAAAGGAGTCTCAAAGAAGCTTACAGTCTCATCCCTTTCTCTCCCCACAGCAGGCACCTTTCTGAGGTAGGTGGGGCTGAGAGTGTCCTGAGAGAACTGTGACTGGCCCAAGGTCACCCAACAGGCTTTGTGTGGAGGAGTCGTGGGGAATCAAACCCGGTTCTCCAGATAAAGAGTCCACCACCACACTACACTGGCTGTCTAGATAAATGAAACCAGTGTTCCCAGTAAGTCTTTTATCCGGATGTGTCTACCTGCATATCTTCAGCAACGTTACTCTAACCAAGTCCATGTTAAGTCAGTGATTCCAAGTTAATGATGGATCCCATGCGGGAATCTCACCCTTTGGACGAAAATGACCTGGCCCACAGCACATAAAATCTCAGTTGTACAAATAGAGAGTGCATATAGTTTGGTACATTGTTTATTAGACCTCATAAATAGCTTTAAACCTTCAGCCACCCATCTCAGCTGGACAATGATCGGAAGGTCTTCCAATTTGCCGTGCAACTGCAGTCCTATTGAAATAAATTAATTACTATTAAAAGAACAAGCCTAGATCACTAATTTTGTTCATCCTATCCGCCCCCCCGGGGGGCACTCAGGAACACAATGCTGCTTCCTATGGGCAGTAAACACCCAAATGGGAATCCTCTGTTCTATGTTATCATTCTCGCCATCAGCAGACCCATGGCTGAGTCAGTCCATCTCTGGAAGATTTTGTTCTAAACACAATGGAAACCCATTACAGCCCATCCATTTATTGTCTGACGGCATTCAAGGTCTCATCTCCGGTCTTAATTCTTTTCTCCCTTTCCTGGGATGCGTAGGAGGTATCAAAGTGCAAAGCATTGTTGATTAAAAGAAAGTAAATTTTGTTTGAGGGGGGAAAACCCCAGAAGAAAAGCGCAATCGAAAACTCTGCCCCTTCACAGGAAGTCTACAAAACCAAGAAAAGAATCTCAAGTGTTTTCCACTGAAGTCTTACTTTGCTAACGGGTACATGTGGAGCAAGTGGTTAAGATGCAGAGCTGCAGACCGGAAGGTCTGTAGTTCGGCAGTTCGAGACCCGGGTGCCGCGTGGCGGAGTGAGCTCCCGTCTCTGGTCCCAGCTCCTGCCAACCTAGCAGTTCGAAAGCAAGAAATTGCAAGTAGATAAATAGGTACCGCTTCAGTGGGAAGGGAACAGCATTCCATGTGCCTCAGCGTCCAGTCATGCCGGCCACATGACCACGGAAACGTCTTTGGACAGTGCTGGCTCTTCAACTTGGAAACGGAGATGAGCACCGCAACCCTAGAGTCGGATTCAACTGGCTTTCGAGCAAGAGAAACCCTTTACCTTTACCCTTACTTACATTTGATTTTAGTTTTCTATATTTTTTTGGGTTTTTATATTTTTAAGCTATCTATTTTATGTCTTTCATAAATATTGTAAGCTGCTTTGAGCGCCGTAAAGAAGAAAAGTGGCTAATAAACATTTTAAATAAAGAAAATAAGTGTATTCATCCTGTTGCATCCACTGGGACGTCTGCATTTAATACTATGCTTCAGCACGGCATACAAACTATGTAATACAATGTCCCCCAAAACAGAGAACGTGGTCATCTGTGATCCAACAAACTCAGTGCAGCCCACCAGCCAGGCCATGGGACCTAAAAGAAAATCTACCCCCTCCATTATTTTTGCAGGCCCACAACAGGCAACAACCATAATTTGCAAAGTCACCAGGAATCTACCTCATGGATCCTAGAGACTCCAAGCTGGCACAAGGTTCTGTTCAGGAAAGACTGAGGCCCTTTATGGCTTTATTTGCCATTCCGGATTTTGTTAGTGTTTGAGTTGAGGCAACTTAAGTCCAGGGCAAAACAGCATCCAATTAACCTTGGGTGACAGCAGGCTGAAACCGGGCTAACCACAGAAGAAGAAGAAGAAGAAGAAGAAGAAGAAGAAGAAGAAGAAGAAGAAGAA